>NC_053023.1:460358064-460619009 GCF_003073215.2 Triticum urartu | reverse complement strand
GTACCTATCACCTGTATTATTATGAAACCTTTGGGAGTTACTTCTACGTTTGCTTATTATGCCATGCTATGCTAGTAGACGTGGATTGGGTGAGTGATATCCATGACAGATGTGAGTTGATAATTTTTAATGGTTTATCTAAGGTGGCCACTTAAACACACATCTGGGTGGATTGAGGCACCTGATGTCTATCAGGACTTGCCTGTTTTATTTTGGACCGCCACCCAGGCTCAAAGGGATCATAAGATAATTCATGCTAGAAACTTCCGTGTGCAGCCACATGCTACTATGGGCTCTGGCATAGTTGACTAAGTTGTGCGAACTCTTACGGGGTGGACTAGCAGATGTAGGGGTTGTAGGTGGTACGGTCTACCCCACATGTAAGGTGCTAGTGCTTCTGAAAGACTATGTCTCGGTCATGCGTTTCTCAAACACCATGTAGTGCGAGAAAACAAACGGAGGCGATCGAGTCATGTGGGGAAAAGTGCGCAAACCTCTGCAGAGTGTACAAACTAATCATGATTAGCCGTGTCCCCGGTTATGGACAACTTGAGTATCTAGTACTTGAATATCAAGTGAATCTCATCATGTTACTTATAATTAATGTTGTTGGGTTTTAATTGTTCACTTAATTGGGATCAGAATGCTGTCAACCATTCTCGATGTTTAACAACTACCTTGATAGTTAAATAAATTTATTCCTTTGCAGTAGGGAAAAATTGGCTTTACGCAAAAACCTTATCACCATAGAGCTTTTTCACCAGCCAAATATGCATGTAGTGATAGCCTTTATTCATCATTCTCTATGGTGTGAATTTGCCAGTACATTCAATGTACTGACCCTCTGTGGCTGCAACGTCTCATGTTGCAGGATATCTTACGACGAGTAAGTGATACGTTAGGGTTACGATTTCTACACTCAACTTTGCCGTTGGTGTTAATGGGAATCCACAACCTTGTTGCTTCCGCTATATGGATTGAGGTAATAGTATTTACGTTACTTTATACATGTGATTTACCTCTGTTATAAATCCTTCGAGTACTGTGTGTGTCAGCATACCGATCCAGGGATGACACTTAAGCACAGAGACTTGATCCATTTGGGTCAGGTCGCTACAAGATGGTATCAGAGCACATGTTGACTGTAGGACGTGACCCTAGAAACTGGCAAGCCCATAGCAAAGACTTTTCTCTACAACTTTCCCTCTCAAAAAGATCTTTTACCTCTCTTCTCTTATGAGCTTATTCAAATATTCCATTTTAGTGAGGCCATACCCCTTTCCCCTTTTGACCCCACGAAGATTCCACTGATGAGACCACTCCAAGAAGTACAGGATATCAGACAAGTAAGACCATTCGGAATGAAGAGGATTTTACCATACATTATGATAATGGAAACTACAGCTGTTGAAGACTCTGAAGACTAGGAGAATTTGAAGGCTCTGAAGAATCCCCAGATTTGTATGACCTAGGAATGCTACCCTTATGGAACTTGGCAGATTATGGAAGTTGTCAATACCCGAGATCAAGGTGTATCGGAGAAAGACTGAAACAAGGAGTATGAGAACTCAAAGTTTTGTCAAGAAAACCCTAAGGCAGGAGATATCAACTATGGAATGATAGCTCATGGAAATGACAAGAGCAGAAACACAACTATCCAAGAAGTTATCTCCCGCTGATGCTATTGTCACCATGCTGAGTTAAGGATGCATGTCATTGGAATGGATTTGATGGAAGAAGGCTGATGGAGCACCTATTAGTAAGATGAAGTTTTACCCTTAGCCGGTGTATCACCAGGATCTGGAGTAGTACATCAAGAAGTTTAAAGCTACAAGAAGCCGTATTTTGACAAGGAACATTTCGTGAGGAACTCAAGATCCTGAAAATGAGAGTAGCCAAGCTGGAGGAGCTACAACCTCGAGATACCGGAGAATTGTCAGGAACTGAAGGACAATATGACCATGGTTCATGTGAAGGATGTTGAAACTAGAAGTTTGAAATGCACTCCAGAAATATTAAAGGACGTCACGAGAAACTTTTTGTCAACATCGAGGATCTGGCAGAAGAAATTGAGAAGGACAAACACGATCGGAAGAAGCCATTGGAGGCATGAACAAGGCTTGAAGAGTTTGGCGACGTTGACCTTAGAAGACCAAACCCCTGTTATACACCTACGTTAGATGCGATGATTGTGAGCTGTCATTTGTTTGATGTTTTTCGACAGCCACAACAAAAATCTGTCTTTTCAAAACTTTTGTTTGTATTGTGTGCATCCCTCTTGATCTCTCTTATCTCACCCCAAACCCATGGACCCAATAGAGGATGACTGAAGATGAGCTTATATTTTCTGGACCGATGAGTCAATTGGAGATAGACCGATGGATTCAGAACATGGAGGATCATATGGAGAACAACCCTATAGTCGGAAAGGATATGGCCCAGCATGCTCTTCAATGCTTTGAAAGAGGTGCTGCTACTTGGTGGAGGATGTACCAAACCATCAATGGATGGCAAGGAGTAACCACTTGGAAAGAATTTAAGTTGACTTTGCTAAAGTCTCAGTTTGTGTCCCAGAAATTGAAGCCTTATGGAAAGGATATGAAGAAAACTTATGCATGCAAGATTTGTGGAGAAATAGGACACACCCATAAAGAACACAAGGATGAATGCCCGAATTGTGAAGAAAGTCACCCAGTTGAAGAATGCCCAACTAGGCAGATTACTTGTTTCTTGTGTGAAGATACTACCCACTATCCTGCTCAGTGTCACATTTACCCCATGGTACAACGAACCATCCAGCAGAAGAAAGAAGCAATGAAAGGAGCCCTTATGGAAAGTTTAGAAGAACCTGTGATGAAGGAAGAGGTGGAGGACACACCCAAAGAAGAACCAATTAAACCCTGCACCAAGTCTTGCTATTCATGTGGAGAAGAAGGACACATCTCCCAGAATTGTATGAATGGGGATCTAGTAGAATTCCTGATGGAGGAAATAGAGTATGACCCACAGGAAATAAAAGCCCTGATTGGAATGGAAAGGTCCAGGAAGAGAAGCAGATTGGATTCCAGGAAGAACTTGAGTCGTATCACCTGTTACAGGTGCAAGGAGTCAGGGCACTACCACAACAGTTGCCCAAAAAGGAAACCTCGAGACTTGTCAGAAGTAATATGTTTTAGTTGTAATGGAGCAGGGCACTTTGCCAGAGAATGCCCCAAGGAGAAGGAGACTTGTGCTAGATAGTTGAGTTTGCAACAAAAGAAATGGAGTAGTAGAAGTGAGAACATTTTCTTTTATATTGAGGTGTTGAGTTGAGACTTGTAATGGAAAAGCAAGAGATTGTAATCATTGGAGAATGAATAAAGTAGCAACGTTGGTACCGATATGGATTTTATGAGTTTTTACTCTATGAAGAAGGATTTTGACCATTTTTGAGAATAAGAGAAATATGGTCTATGGAAGGTTTGTGCATTTAAGGGTGATAGTACCCTGTAATGGATTTCGGACAAAATGAATACGAGTTTTGTCTCGATATGTGTGATGCCCCAAGAGTATGTGGGATGAAGCTGGAGACCGACAGTTGTTTGGACCAAAGGTGATCAAAGGAGTCGGAAGAGAATGTTAAGTTGATTCGAGATAGACTGAAAGTAGCTCAGTCCAGGTAGAAGAGTTATGCAGACTTAAAAAAAACTCAAGGAGGTAGTCTATGAAATTGGAGACAGAGCATGTCTTCATGTGTTCCCTCTGCGAGGAGTTAAACGAATTGGAGTTAAGGTAAAGTTAGCCCCGAGATTTGTAGGACCATACCGAATTTTGGAGCGTATGAGAGAAGTGGCCTACAAGTTGGAGTTACCCGAAGGACTGTCAGGAGTTCATGATGTGTTTCACATTTCCCAGTTGAAGAAGTGCCATGCAGAGATGGCCAATATTCCCCTGTAAGGACGCTTGACCCTGGAAAGGATAATGATGTTCCACGAAGTAGAGTATGGACTTCATAAGTATAAGTTTTTATCTCGGTATGTGGAATAACCCACGAGGATGAAGAGATGAATTACTATTGGATATAAAGGAGGTATGATGTCGGAAATATGGATCAATGGAAACTCCATGATGAGTCTGAGTAATCATGTCCTAGATTGGTGCCAATATAAGGAAGGAAGACAATACAATTGGATGGATTTAAGAATACTAGGAAGTTGGAACAATGATTAGTTGCCCGATGATAAGTTCAAGGACTACAAGTGATGAGATGGGCCATAACCCACAGGCCCCAGGACCTGCCAAGAAGCAAGCACACTCTTGCTGAAGGAAAAACCCTGGAAGAAGTTACGATTTTATCGACAGACGATCTTATAGGAGTTACGCAAAACCTGAGAGTTGTGAAGGAACGATAGATGTTTGTCTGGCTTGCAGAATCTATGGATATATCCGAACTTGATTCGTCGACAAGAGAAATTCTGCAATGCTTGTGAGGATGACCAAGTGTTAGTATGCGAGATTCGCTAAACTGTATACATGGTAATGATTTGGGTGCGGAATGGATTGATCACCATACCGACTTACTCTTATTATTCGCCTTGCTATATGGGATGGTAAATCTGAGTGACTTACCTATAGTAGAGAGACGACGATCAAAACCTTGTTTAAGCCTTAGAATGGTATAGGTATTTTTTCCCTGTACAAGGCAGCTTTGCCAACCGTAGGTTATACGGTGAGGATCAACCCAGACCCATTTCCTGCAGGAGAAACCATAAATGGTTGACCACCATGAGATATCGATAGTTGTTTAGTTTTGGCGCCAGACCCGTCAGCTAAGAAGACCCAATCTCGGAAGAACCTTACCAAGAGGAAAGGAAAAAAGAATTGTGGTAAGGTTATGCCACTACCGGAAGAGCCCGGATAAGGAAGTATACTGAAGATCTGAGAAGACCAACATTGTCAAGAATAAGGAGGGAGTATATGAGTTTCGATGGAGCTGTAACCATGCTTCTAAGGGTGGTAGCACCTCAGACCCCTGTGATGATTGATGGATTTTGAGGAGACCCCCAAAACCCTAACTTTTCTTACTAGCCTCTCCGAATCTCGAGGACGAGATTCATTTTAAGGGTGGTAGGTTTGTAACATCCCAAAATTCTAAATTTTGGAATGTTATAATAAATAGATAGATTTGATTGATTGTTTGATTGATTGACTGAAAGTGAGTGAATACGAAACTCTTTGAAAGTTAAATGAGAGGGAATAAAAGCACTTTCCCAAACTTTCATATTTGCTTTCTGATCTCCATGAATTCAAATTCTTTTCAAACACAAAACCCCGGAGAGAAGATGACATGACTTCTTCCATTTATTTAAATGACAAGGGGTGTTGAAAATATTTGAATTTCATTTGAAAATATTTCCGAATCTGGAACTTTATGCAACTCAATGATTTTCATGAGAGAAGATAAAATGACTTCTTCAAATTATATGAAATATGAGTTGGGAGTTTCAAAGAATTAAATTCAAAGTTCTTTTGGAATTAATTTTCAATTTGGATTTATTTGAGTTTTATTCAAATTATTTTTGTCCAAAAATAAAATATATGGAAATTAGGGTAACATGATTCCCTACAATAGAAAATTGGAGAAAAATTAATTTGAAATCATTTTGGTATTTTTAAAATGATTTTAGTTGGATTTTAATAGACCAGTAGCACTCTTTGATTTATCTGAATTTGTGTGGATTTTATTTGAAGTTATAAAAATGTTCATGTCGTAGAAAAACTTTTTTTGAAAATTTTGATATATTATATGCCTATATAATATTTTAATTATTTTGCTCTTATTATTTTATTTGTCTGGAAAATAATGTTTAAAAAAAAAGAACTTCCCTCACCGACTGGGCTGGCCCAGCCAACCGGGCCAGGCCAAAGCCCAGCCTCGCCGCACCGCCTCCCTCCCGTGTGGGAGTCCGCCGCCCGCACGCCTCACCGGCGCCGCCGTGACCGGGCGGGAGTCCGCAGCTCCGCCCCGGCCCCTCGCAAAAGGAACCGCCTTGCCTCCCCTGCCCTCTTTAAAAGGCCACCCCGGGACCCCTGGGTCCCGTTTTCGCCGCCGCCGCCGCCCATGCCAGATCCACTGCCGCCGCTGCCGTTCAACCGCCGCCGCCGCTGTTCTGCGCCACCGCCTCGCCGCGCCTCCACCCCGCGCGCCACCGCCACCACCTCGCCCTCGCCCCGCGCTGCCCTCGCCCTCGTCGCGAAGCCGCACCGCGCCGGAGCTCGCCGTCGCCGCTGCCCCTTCTCGCCGGAGTTGACCGCCGACGCCGGTCCGATCCGCCCAATCCACGAACCGCTGTAAACCGGTAATAAAACCGCCCGGTTCGCCGGTTTTTTTAGGGTTCGGTTTTCGTTAAAAAAACGGTTTAGTTTTTAGATCTATTTAGAGAACGTTCTCTGTTTAAGAACTAGTTAACGACGCCCTTTAGTTTTCTTTTCTGTTATTTTCGGCCAGGGACCTATGTCAATATTTCTTCAGATTTAGTCCCTGATCAAACGACTATAACTTTTTACTCGTTAGTCCAAATCCAATGAAACCAACGCCCACGTCTTCGTTATGATCCCCTCTATCCAGTAAATCCAACTCAAACATGTTTTTGAAAAGTTTAAAATTGAATTAGATCAGATTTGAATTCAAACTTTTTGATCATATTTTTCCGTATCCGTTTGAGTTGATTCTTTTTGCAAATCGAAGCTCTTGACCTAAACATTCTAATAAGGCCAAATTCACATAATTTTGGTACTGTTAGAAATTGTTTTATGTTGCAAGAGTTATTTGCTTGGTTTTGATGTTTTCCGAATCGTCTTCTTCGTTTTCTGATCTTTTGAGTGATTGCTTATGTGTGGTTACTATTGCTTGCTTACGATAGATTGACCGGAGTGTGACGAGTAGATCTATCAAGATTTTGAGTGCGAATCATCTTCATCAACATTGCAGGCAAGTTCACACTTTGATCATACCTTTTCTACAACCCAGTTTTATTGCATTAGATCAATCCTCACACATTGCATGATTAGGATCTAATTAAATTGTGGGATGGGAAGTAGATGAGGTAGTACCTATTACCTGCTTTATTATGAAACCTTTGGGAGTTACTTCTACGTTTGCTTATTATGCCATGCTATGCTAGTAGACGTGGATTGGGTGAGTGATATCCATGACAGATGTGAGTTGTTAATTAATGGTTTATCTAAGGTGGCAACTTAAACACACATCTGGGTGGATTGAGGCACCTGATGTCTATCAGGACTTGCCTTTTTTTTGGACCGCCACCCAGGCTCAAAGGGATCATAAGATCTTTCATGCTAGAAACTTCCGTGTGCAGCCACAAGCCATTATGGGCTCTGGCATAGTTGACTAAGTTGTGCGAACTCTTACGGGGTGGACTAGCAGATGTAGGGGTTGTAGGTGGTACGGTCTACCCCACATGTAAGGTGCTAGCGCTTCTGAAAGACTATGTCTCGGTCATCCGTTTCTCAAACACCAGTGTAGTGCGAGAAACAAACGGAGGCGATCGAGTCATGTGGGAAAAGTGCGCAAACCTCTGCAGAGTGTACAAACTAATCATGATTAGCCGTGTCCCCGGTTATGGACAACTTGAGTATCTAGTACTTGAATATCATGTGAATCTCATCATGTTACTTAATATATTGTTGGGTTTAATGATGTTACTTAATTGGGATTGAGAATGCTGTCAACCATTCTCAATGTTCAACAACCACCATGATAGTTAAATAAAATTTATTCCTTTGCAGTAGGGAAAAATTGGCTTTTCGCAAAAACCTTATAACCATAGAGCTTTTCCACCAGCCAAATATGCATGTAGTGATAGCCTTTATTCATCATCTCTATGGTGTGAATTTGCCAGTACATTCAATGTACTGACCCTTTGTGGCTGCAACGTCTCATGTTGCAGGATTATCTTACGACGAGTAAGTGATACGTTAGGGTTACGATTTCTACACTCAACTTTGCCGTTGGTGTTGATGGGAATCCACAACCTTTGTTACTTCCGCTATATGGATTGAGGTAATAGTATTTACGTTACTTTATACATGTGATTTACCTCTGTTATAAATCCTCGAGTACTGTGTGTGTCAGCATACCGATCCAGGGATGACACTTAAGCACAGAGACTTGACCATCTGAGGTCGGGTCGCTACAATATTATAAGAAATTGTATGTACCTTACTCAATGCTCGCAGTAGCACCTATTTGATATAGGTTTGTTGCTAATATTTGCAACTCGAAACAGGGACTACGGATTAAGCGAAGATTGGCTAAGGACGAGGTGACGATGCGCGTGGGAAATGGTTCCAAAGTCGATGTGATCGCGGTCGGCACGCTACCTCTACATCTACCTTCAGGATTAGTATTAGACCTAAATAATTGTTATTTGGTGCCAGCGTTGAGCATGAACATTATATCTGGATCTTGTTTAATGCGAGACGGTTATTCATTTAAATCAGAGAATAATGGTTGTTCTATTTATATGAGTAATATCTTTTATGGTCATGCACCCTTGAAGAGTGGTCTATTCTTGTTGAATCTCGATAGTAGTGATACACATATTCATAATGTATGAAGCCAAAAGATGCAGAGTTGATAATGATAGTGCAACTTATTTGTGGCACTGCCGTTTAGGTCATATTGGTGTAAAGCGCATGAAGAAACTCCATGCTGATGGACTTTTGGAATCACTTGATGCCTGCGAACCATGCCTCATGGGCAAGATGACTAAGACTCCGTTCTCCAGAACAATGGAGCGAGCAACTGACTTATTGGAAATAATACATACTGATGTATGGTCCGATGAGTGTTGAGGCTCGCGGCGGGTATCATTATTTTCTGACCTTCACAGATGATTTGAGCAGATATGGGTATATCTACTTAATGAAACATAAGTCTGAAACATTTGAAAAGTTCAAAGAATTTCAGAGTGAAGTGGAAAATCATCATAACAAGAAAATAAAGTTTCTACGATCTGATCATGGAGGTGAATATTGAGTTACGAGTTTGGTCTTCATTTGAAACAATGTGGAATAGTTTCGCAACTCACGCCACGAACACCACAACGTAATGGTGTGTCCGAACGTCGTAATCGTACTTTATTAGATATGGTGCGATCTATGATGTCTCTTACCGATTTACCACTATCGTTTTGGGGTTATGCTTTAGAGACGGCTGCATTCACGTTAAATAGGGCACCATCTAAATCCGTTGAGACACCATGAACTGTGGTTTGGCAAGAAACCAAGTTGTCATTTCTTAAAGTTTGGGGCTGCGATGCTTATGTGAAAAAGCTTCAACCTGATAAGCTCGAACCCAAATCGGAGAAATGTGTCTTCATAGGATACCCAAAGGAGACTGGGTACACCTTCTATCACAGATCCGAAGGCAAGATATTCGTTGCTAAGAAAGGATCCTTTCTAGAGAAGGAGTTTCTCTCGAAAGAAGTGAGTGGGAGGAAAGTAGAACTTGATGAGGTAATTGTACCTCCCTTAATTGGAAAGTAGTTCATCACGAAATCAGTTCCAGTGATTCCTACATCCAATTAGTGAGGAAGCTAATGATGATGATCATGAAACTTCTGATCAAGTTACTACCGAACCTCGTAGGTCAACCAGAGTAAGATCCGCACCAGAGTGGTACGGTAATCCTGTTCTGGAGGTCATGTTACTTGACCATGATGAACCTACGAACTATGAGGAAGCAATGATGAGCCCAGATTCCGCAAAATGGCTTGAGGCCATGAAATCTGAGATGGGATCCATGTATGAGAACAAAGTGTGGACTTTGGTTGACTTGCCTGATGATCGGCAAGCAATAGAAAATAAATGGATCTTCAAGAAGAAGACTGACGCTGATGGTAATGTTACTGTCTACAAAGCTCGACTTGTTGCGAAAGGTTTTCGACAAGTTCAAGGAGTTGACTACGATGAGACCTTCTCACCCGTAGCGATGCTTAAGTCTGTCCGAATCATGTTAGCAATTGCCGCATTGATTATGAATTTGGCAAATGGATGTCAAAACTGCATTCCTTAATGGATATCTTAAAGAAGAGTTGTATATGATGCAACCAGAAGGTTTTGTCGATCCAAAAGGTGCTACAAAGTGTGCAAGCTCCAGCGATCCATTTATGGACTGGTGCAAGCCTCTCGGAGTTGGAATAACGCTTTGATAGTGTGATCAAAGCATGGTTTTATACAGACTTTTGGAGAAGCCTGTATTTAAAAGAAAGTGAGTGGGAGCTCTGTAGCATTTCTGATATTATATGTGGATGACATATTGTTGATTGGAAATGATATAGAATTTCTGGATAGCATAAAGGGATACTTGAAAAGTTTTTCAATGAAAGACCTCGGTGAAGCTGCTTACATATTGGGCATAAGATCTATAGAGATAGATCAAGACGCTTAATTGGACTTTCACAAAGCACATACCTTGACAAAGTTTTGAAGAAGTTCAAAATGGATCAAGCAAAGAAAGGGTTCTTGCCTGTGTTACAAGGTGTGAAGTTGAGTCAGACTCAATGCCCGACCACTGCAGAAGATAGAGAGAAAATGAAAGTCATTCCCTATGCCTCAGCCATAGGTTCTATCATGTATGCAATGTTGTGTACCAGACCTGATGTGTGCCTTGCTATAAGTTTAGCAGGGAGGTACCAAAGTAATCCAGGAGTGGATCACTGATAGGTCAAGAACATCCTGAAATACCTGAAAAGGACTAAGGATATGTTTCTCGTTTATGGAGGTGACAAAGAGCTCGTCGTAAACGGTTACGTCGATGCAAGCTTTGACACTGATCCGGATGACTCTAAGTCACAAACCGGATACATATTTTTATTAGAATGGTGGAGCTGTCAGTTGGTGCAGTTCTAAGCAAAGCGTCATGGCGGGATCTACGTGTGAAGCGGAATACATAGCTGCTTCGGAAGCAGCAAATGAAGGAGTCTAGATGAAGGAGTTCATATCCGATCTAGGTGTCATACCTAGTGCATCAGATCCAATGAAAATCTGTTGTGACAATACTGGTGCAATTGCCATGGCAAAGGAATCCAGATTTCACAAGAGAACAAAGCACATCAAGAGACGCTTCAATGCGATCAAGTCAAGGAAGGAGACATAGAGATTTGCAAAATACATACGGATCTGAATATTGCAGACCCGTTGACTAAGCTTCTCTCACGAGCAAAACATGATCAGCACCAAGACTCCATGGGTGTTAGAATCATTACTATGTAATCTAGATTATTGACTCTAGTGCAAGTGGGAGACTAAAGGAAATATGCCCTAGAGGCAATAATAAAGTTGTTATTTATATTTCCTATATCATGATAAATGTTTATTATTCATGCTAGAATTGTATTAACACGGAAACTTAGTACATGTGTGAATACATAGACAAAGAGTGTCCCTAGTATGCCTCTACTTGACTAGCTCGTTAATCAAAGATGGTTAAGTTTCCTAGCCATGGACATGTGTTGTCATTTGATGAACAGGATCACATCATTAGAGAATGATGTGATGGACAAGACCCATCCGTTAGCTTAGCATAATGATCGTTCAGTTTTATTGCTACTGCTTTCTTCATGACTTATACATGTTCCTCTGACTATGAGATTATGCAACTCCCGAATACCGGAGGAACACCTTGTGTGCTATCAAACATCACAACGTAACTGGGTGATTATAAAGATGCTCTATAGGTGTCTCCGATGGTGTTTGTTGAGTTGGCATAGATCAAGATTAGGATTTGTCACTCTGTGTATCGGAGAGGTATCTAGGCCCTCTCGGTAATGCACATCACTATGAGCCTTGCAAGCAATGGGTCTAAATGAGTTAGCCACTGGGATGATATAATAGTAATAGAGATTTCCAGTAACGAATTGAACTAGGTATATATGATAACCGGATGATGAATCTCGGACAATAACAAGCCTGAATACTAAAGGGAAGTGACGTGATTGTCAGTATGCGGCGGTTGACACCGATATAAAGATCGTCGGCACGAATACTGTAAGGAAGCCAAATGAGCGATCCAGGTTCCGTCATGGTTATCGACCGAGAATGTCTCGTCATGCTGCTACATAGAGTTCCGAACCCTGTAGGTCCCACGCGCTTCCAACGTTCTGATGAATTTGTATTATGAATAATGTGCATGAACGTGAACCGAAGTTGTTCGATTCCCGATGCGATCACAGTACATGACAGATCCAAAATGGCGAAACATACGCACGATGATATACTGGAAGGCTTTGCACAGAGCCGAGGAAGTTTCGGAAAGGTTTAGCATTTTTCCCGCAGTAACCGGTGACCGGTACTAACGTCCCTTCGATCCTCCTACTCTCCGGCCCAGGAAAGAGGAGCGGCATGGAGACCTGAAGGAAATATGCCCTAGAGGCAATAATAAAGTTATTATTTATTTCCTTATCATGATAAATGTTTATTATTCATGCTAGAATTGTATTAACCGGAAACATAATACATGTGTGAATACATAAACAAACAGAGTGTCACTAGTATGCCTCTACTTGACTAGCTCGTTAATCAAAGATGGTTATGTTTCCTAACCATAGACAAAGAGTTGTTATTTGATTAACGAGGATCACATCATTAGTTGAATGATCTGATTGACATGACCCATTCCATTAGCTTAGCACCCGATCGTTTAGTATGTTGCTATTGCTTTCTTCATGACTTATACATGTTCCTATGACTATGAGATTATGCAACTCCCGTTTGCCAGAGGAACACTTTGTGTGCTACCAAACGTCACAACGTAACTGGGTGATTATAAAGGAGCTCTACAGGTGTCTCCAAAGGTACATGTTGGGTTGGCGTATTTCGAGATTAGGATTTGTCACTCCGATCGTCGGAGAGGTATCTCTGGGCCCTCTCGGTAATGCACATCACTTAAGCCTTGCAAGCATTGCAACTAATGAGTTAGTTTGGGATGATGTATTACGGAACGAGTAAAGAGACTTGCCGGTAACGAGATTGAACTAGGTATTGGAATACCGACGATCGAATCTCGGGCAAGTAACATACCGATGACAAAGGGAACAACGTATGTTGTTATGCGGTTTGACCGATAAAGATCTTCGTAGAATATGTAGGAGCCAATATGAGCATCCAGGTTCTGCTATTGGTTATTGACCGGAGACTGTCTCGGTCATGTCTACATTCTCGAAACCCGTATCCTTAATATAACTATTCATCGTAAACCTTATTGCGGACCCTACGGGTTCGAGAACAATGTAGACATGACCGAGACACGTCTCCGGTCAATAACCAATAGCAGAACCTGGATGCTCATATTGGCTCCCACATATTCTACGAAGATCTTTTATCGGTCAGACCGCATAACAACATACGTTGTTCCCTTTGTCATCGGTATGTTACTTGCCCGAGATTCGATCGTCGGTATCCTATAACTAGTTCAATATCGTTACCGGCAAGTCTCTTTACTCGTTCTGTAATACATCATCCCGCAACTAACTCATTAGTCGCAATGCTTGCAAGGCTTAAGTGATGTGCATTACCGAGAGGGCCCAGAGATACCTCTCCGACAATCGGAGTGACAAATTCTAATCTCGAAATACGCCAACCCAACATGTACCTTTGGAGACATCTGTAGAGCTCCTTTATAATCACCCAGTTACGTTGTGACGTTTGGTAGCACACAAAGTGTTCCTCTGGCAAACGGGAGTTGCATAATCTCATAGTCATAGGAACATGTATAAGTCATGAAGAAAGCAATAGCAACATACTAAACGATCGGGTGCTAAGCTAATGGAATGGGTCATGTCAATCAGATCATTCAACTAATGATGTGATCCCGTTTAATCAAATAACAACTCTTTGTCCATGGTTAGGAAACATAACCATCTTTGATTAACGAGCTAGTCAAGTAGAGGCATACTAGTGACACTCTGTTTGTTTATGTATTCACACATGTATTATGTTTCCGGTTAATACAATTCTAGCATGAATAATAAACTTTTATCATGATATAAGGAAATAAATAATAACTTTATTATTGCCTCTAGGGCATATTTCCTTCAGCGCGCGCCTCCACCTGGCCGCCGCCTCCTCTCTTCCACTAGGGCCCATGAAGGCCCATTAACCCCCCCGGGGGGTGGGGGGGTTCCGGTAACCCCCGGTACTGCGAAAAATGCCTAAACCTTTCCGAAACCATTCCGGTGTCCAAACATCACCTTCCAATATATCAATCGTTATGTCTCGACCATTTTGAGACTCCTCGTCATGTACGTGATCACATCCGGGAATCCGAACAAACTTCGGTTCATCAAATCACATAACTCATAATACAAATCATCATCAAACGTTAAGCGTGCGGACCCTACGGGTTCGAGAACTATGTAGACATGACCGAGACACTTCTCCGGTCAATAACCAATAGCGGAACCTGGATGCTCATATTGGCTCCTACATATTCTCCGAAGATCTTTATCGGTCAAACCGCATAACAACATACGTCATTCCCTTTGTCATCAGTATGTTACTTGTCCGAGATTCAATCATCGGTATCATCATACCTAGTTCAATCTCGTTACTGGAAAATCTCTTTACTCATTCCGTAATGCATTATCCCATGTCTAACTCTTTAGACACATTGCTTGCAAGGCTCATAGTGATGTGCATTACCGAGAGGGCCCAGAGATACCTCTCCGATACACGGAGTGACAAATCCTAATCTTGATCTATACCAACTCAACAAACACCATCGGAGACACCTATAGAGCATCTTTATAATAACCCAGTTACGTTGTGACGTTTGATAGCACACAAGGTGTTCCTCCAGTATTCGGGGGTTGCATAATCTCATAGTCAGAGGAACATGTATAAGTCATGAAGAAAGCAATAGCAATAAAACTAGACGATCATTATGCTAAGCTAACGGATGGGTCTTGTCCATCACATCATTCTCTAATGATGTGATCCTGTTCATCAAATGACAACACATGTCTATGGCCAGGAAACATAACCATCTTTGATTAACGAGCTAGTCAAGTAGAGGCATACTAGTGACATTCTCTTTGTCTATGTATTCACACATGCACTAAGTTTCCGGTTAATACAATTCTAGCATGAATATTAAACATTTATCATGATATAATGAAATATAAATAACAACTTTATTATTGCCTCTAGGGCATATTTCCTTTAGTCTCCCACTTGCACTAGAGTCAATAATCTAGATTACATAGTAATGATTCTAACACCCATGGAGTCTTGGTGCTGATCAGGTTTTGCTCATGAGAGAGGCTTAGTAAACGGGTCTGCAACATTCAGATCCGTATGTATCTTGCAAATCTCTATGTTTCCCTCCTTGACTTAATCGCGGATGGAATTGAAGCGTCTCTTGATGTGTTTGGTTCTCTTGTGAAATCTGGATTCCTTTTCCAAGGCAATTGCTACAGTATTGTCACAGAAGATTTTCATTGGATCCGATGCACTAGGCATGACACCTAGATCGGATATGAACTCCTTCATCCAGACTCCTTCATTTGCTGCTTCCGAAGCAGCTATGTACTCCGCTTCACACGTAGATCCCGCCATGACGCTCTGCTTGGAACTACACCAACTGACAGCTCCACCATTCAATATAAATATGTATCCAGTTTGTGACTTAGAGTCATCCGGATCAGTGTCAAAGCTTGCATCAACGTAACTGTTTACAACGAGCTCTTTGTCACCTCCATAAACGAGAAACATATCCTTAGTACTTTTCAGGTATTTCAGGATGTTCTTGACCGCTATCCAGTGATCCACTCCTGGATTACTTTGGTACATCCCTGCTAAACTAATAGCAAGGCACACATCAGGTCTGGTACACAACATTGCATACATGATAGAACCTATGGCTAAGGCATAGGGAATGACTTTCATTTTGTCTCTATCTTCTGTAGTGGTCGGGCATTGAGTCTGACTCAACTTCACACCTTGTAACACAAGAAAGAACCCATTCTTTGACTGATCCATTTTGAACTTCTTCAAAACTTTATCAAGGTATGTGCTTTGTGAAAGTCCAATTAAGCGTCTTGATCTATCTCTATAGATCTTGATGCCCAATATACAAGCAACTTCACCGAGGTCTTTCATTGAAAACTTCTTATTAAAGTATCCTTTTATGCTATTCAGAAATTCAGTATCATTTCCAATCAACAATATGTCATCCACATATAATATCAGAAATGTTAAAGAGCTCCCACTCACTTTCTTGTAAATACAGGCTTCTCCAAAAGTCTGTACAAAACCATATGCTTTGATCACACTATCAAAGCATATATTCCAACTCTGAGAGGCTTGCACCAGTCCATAAATGGATCGCTGGAGCTTGCACACTTTGCTAGCACCTTTTGGATCGACAAAACCTTCTGGTTGCATCATATACAACTCTTCTTTAAGATATCCATTAAGGAATGCAGTTTTGACATCCATTTGCCAAATTTCATAATCATAAAATGCGGCAATTGCTAACATGTTTCGGACAGACTTAAGCATCACTATGGGTGAGAAGGTCTCATTGTAGTCAACTCCTTGAACTTGTTGAAAACCTTCCGCAACAAGTCGAGCTTTGTAGACAGTAATATTACCATCAGTGTCAGTCTTCTTCTTGAAGATCCATTTATTTTCTATTGCTTGCCGATCATCAGGCAAGTCAACCAAAGTCCACACTTTGTTCTCATACATGGAACCCATCTCAGATTTCATGGCCTCAAGCGATTTCGCAGAATCTGGGCTCATCATTGCTTCCTCATAGTTCGTAGGTTCATCATGGTCAAGTAACATGACCTCCAGAACAGGATTACCATACCACTCTGGTGCGGATCTTACTCTGGTTGACCTACGAGGTTTGGTTGTAACTTGATAAGAAGTTCCATGATCATCATCATTAGCTTCCTCACTAATTGGTGTAGGAATCACTGGAACTGATTTCTGTGATGAACTACTTTCCAATTCGGGAGAAGGTACAATTACCTTGTTAAGTTCTACTTTCCTCCCACTCACTTCTTTCGAGAGAAACTCCTTCTCTAGAAAGGATCCATTCTTAGCAACGAAAATCTTGCTTTCAGATCTGTGATAGAAGGTGTACCCAACTGTCTCCTTTGGGTATCCTATGAAGACACATTTCTCCGATTTGGGTTTGAGCTTATCAGGTTGAAGCTTTTTCACATAAGCATCGCATCCCCAAACTTTAAGAAACGACAACTTGGGTTTCTTGCCAAACCACAGTTCATATGTTGTCGTCTCAACGGATTTAGATGGTGCCCTATTTAACGTGAATGCAGCCGTCTCTAAAGCATAACCCCAAAACAATAGTGGTAAATCAGTAAGAGACATCATAGATCACACCATATCTAATAAAGTACGATTACGACGTTCAGACACACCATTACGTTGTGGTGTTCTAGGTGGCATGAGTTGCGAAACTATTCCACATTGTTTCAAATGAAGACCAAACTCATAACTCAAATATTCACCTCCATGATCAGATCGTAGAAACTTTATTTTCTTTTTACGATGATTTTCCACTTCACTCTGAAATTCTTTGAACTTTTCAAATGTTTCAGACTTATGTTTCATCAAGTAGATATACCCATATCTGCTCAAATCATCTGTGAAGGTCAGAAAATAACAATACCCGCCGCAAGCCTCAATACTCATCGGACCACATACATCAGTATGTATTATTTCCAACAAGTCTGTTGCTCACTCCATTGTTCCAGAGAACAGAGTCTTAGTCATCTTGCCCATGAGGCATGGTTCGCAAGCATCAAGTGATTCCAAAAGTCCATCAGCATGGAGTTTCTTCATGCGCTTTACACCAATATGACCTAAACGGCAGTGCCACAAGTAAGTTGCAGTATCATTATTAAGCTTGTATCTTTTGGCTCCAATACTATGAATATGTGTATCATTACTATCGAGATTCAACAAAAATAGACCACTCATCAAGGGTGCATGACCATAAAAGATAGTACTCATATAAATAGAACAACCATTATTCTTTGATTTAAATGAATAACCGTCTCGCATCAAACAAGATCCAGATATAATGTTCATGCTCAACACTGGCACTAAATAACAATTATTTAGGTCTAAAACTAATCCTGATGGTAGATGTAGAGGTAGCGTGCCGACGGCGATTACATCGACTTTGGAACCACTTCCCACGCGCATCGTCACCTCGTCCTTAGCCAATCTTCGTTTAATCTGTAGCCCCTGTTTCAAGTTGCAAATATGAGCAACATAACTAATATCAAATACCTAGGTGCTACTACAAGAATTAGTAAGGTACACATCAATAACATGTATATCAAATATTGTAGCGACCTGACCCAAATGGATCAAGTCTCTGTGCTTAAGTGTCATCCCTGGATCGGTATGCTGACACACACAGTACTTGAAGGATTTATAACAGAGGTAAATCACATGTATAAAGTAACGTAAATACTATTACCTCAATCCATATAGCGGAAGCAACAAGGTTGTGGATTCCCATTAACACCAACGGCAAAGTTGAGTGTACAAATCGTAACCCTAACGTATCACTTACTCGTCGTAAGATATCCTACAACATGAGACGTTGCAGCCACAGAGGGTCAGTACATTGAATGTACTGGCAAATTCACACCATAGAGAATGATGAATAAAGGCTATCACTACATGCATATTTGGCTGGTGGAAAAGCTCTATGGTGATAAGGTTTTTGCGTAAAGCCAATTTTTCCCTACTGCAAAGGAATAAATTTATTTAACTATCAAGGTAGTTATTAAACATCGAGAATGGTTAACAGCATTCCGATCCCAATTAAGTGAACAATTAAAACCAAACAACATTAATTATAAGTAACATGATGAGATTCACTTGATATTCAAGTACTAGATACTCAAGTTGTCCATAACCGGGGACACGGCTAATCATGATTAGTTTGTACACTCTGCAGAGTTTGCGCACTTTTCCCCACATGACTCGATCGCCTCCGTTTGTTTTCTCGCACTACATGGTGTTTGAGAAACGGATGACTGAGACATAGTCTTTCAGAAGCACTAGCACCTTACATGTGGGGTAGACCGTACCACCTACAACCCCTACATCTGCTAGTCCACCCCGTAAGAGTTCGCACAACTTAGTCAACTATGCCAGAGCCCATAGTAGCATGTGGCTGCACACGGAAGTTTCTAGCATGAATTATCTTATGATCCCTTTGAGCCTGGGTGGCGGTCCAAAATAAAATAGGCAAGTCCTGATAGACATCAGGTGCCTCAATCCACCCAGATGTGTGTTTAAGTGGCCACCTTAGATAAACCATTAAAAATTATCAACTCACATCTGTCATGGATATCACTCACCCAATCCACGTCTACTAGCATAGCATGGCATAATAAGCAAACGTAGAAGTAACTCCCAAAGGTTTCATAATAATACAGGTGATTGGTACTACCTCATCTACTTCCCATCCCACAATTTAATTAGATCCTAATCATGCAATGTGAGAGGATTGATCTAATGCAATAAAACTAGGTTGTAGAAAAGGTATGATCAAAGTGTGAACTTGCCTGCAATGTTGATGAAGATGATTCGCACTCAAAACTCTTGATAGATCTACTCGTCACACTCCGGTCAATCTATCGTAAGCAAACAATAGTAACCACACATAAGCAATCACTCAAAAGATCGGGAAGAACGAAGAAGACGATTCGAAAAACATCAAAACCAAGCAAATAGCTCTTGCAACATAAAACAATTTCTAACAGTACCAAAATTATGTGAATTTGGCCTTATTAGAATGTTTAGGTCAAGAGCTTCGATTTGCAAAAAGAATCAACTCAAACGGAGTTACGGATAAAAGATATGATCAAAAGAAGTTTGAATTCAAATCTGATCTAATTCAAATTTTAAAATTTTCAAAAACATGTTTAAGTTGTTTATTGGATAGAGGAGATCGTAAAGAAGAAGTGGGCGTTGGTTTCATTGGATTTGGACTAACGAGTAAAAAGTTATAGTCATTTGAAGTACAGGGACTATTCTGCAAATAAAGTATTCACAACTAGGTCCCTGGCCGAAAATAACAGAAAAAGAAAAGACTAAAAGGCGAACGCTCGCTTACTAGTTCTTAAACAGAGAACGTTCTCTAAATAGATCTAAAAAAACTAAACCGTTTTTTTAAACGAAAACCAAACCCTAAAAAAACCGGCGAACCGGGCGGTTTTATTACCGGTTTACAGCGGTTCGTGGTTTGGGCGGATCGGACCGGCGTCGGCGGTCAACTCCGGCGAGAAGGGGCAGCGGCGACGGCGAGCTCCGGCACGGTGCGGCTTCGCGACGAGGGCGAGGGCAGCGCGGGGCGAGGGGGCGAGGTGGTGGCGGTGGCGCGCGGGGTGGAGGCGCGGCGAGGCGGTGGCGCAGAACAGCGGCGGCGGCGGTTGAACGGCGGCAGCGGCAGTGGATCTGGCGATGAGGGGCGGCGGCGGCGAAAACGGGACCCAGGGGTCCCGGGGTGGCCTTTTAAAGAGGGCAGGGGAGGGCGGTGGCGTGGGGAAGGAGCGAGGTCGTCGCGGAGTCCGGCCGGACTCCGGCTGGCGGCGGCAATGCTCGGGACTCTGTCCCGAGCTTGGGGGCGGTGCGGCGTGGCTGGGCTGCGGCCTGGCCCGGTTGGCTGGGCCGGCCCAGTCGGGGAAGGAGAGCTCTTTTTTTTTATAAACCTTTTTTTTCAGAGAACTTAAAATAATAAAAACAAAAAAATAACTAAAATATTATATAGGCATATAATATATCAAAATTTTCAGAAAAAGATTTTCTACGACATGAACATTTTTATAACTTCAAATAAAATCCACACAAATTCAGATAAATCAAAGAGTGCTACTGGTCTATTAAAATCCAACTAAAATCATTTTAAAAATACCAAAATGATTTCAAATTAATTTTTCTCCAATTTTCTATTGTAGGGAATCGTGTTACCCTAATTTCCATATATTTTATTTTTGGAGAAAAATAATTTGAATAAAACTCAAATAAATCCAAATTGAAAATTAATTCCAAAAGAACTTTGAATTTAATTCTTTGAAACTCCCAACTCATATTTCATATAATTTGAAGAAGTCATTTTATCTTCTCTCATGAAAATCATTGAGTTGCATAAAGTTCCAAATTCGGAAATATTTTCAAATGAAATTCAAATATTTTCAACACCCCTTGTCATTTAAATAAATGGAAGAAGTTATGTCATCTTCTCTCCGGGGTTTCGTGTTTGAAAAGAATTTGAATTCATGGAGATCAGAAAGCAAATATGAAAGTTTGGGAAAGTCCTTTTATTCCCTCTCATTTAACTTTCAAAGAGTTTAGAATTCACTCACTTTCAGTCAATCAATCAAATCTATCTATTTATTATAACATTCCAAAATTTAGAATTTTGGGATGTTACAAATATACCTTTCACTTTGCCATCCTTCTTATCCGCCAAATAGTTGGGGTAGTTCCGCTTCCAGTGACCAGTCCCTTTGCAGTAGAAGCACTCAGTCTTAGGCTTAGGCCCAGACTTGGGCTTCTTCACTTGAGCAGCAACTTGCTTGCCATTCTTCTTGAAGTTCCCCTTCTTCCCTTTGCCCTTTTTCTTGAAACTGGTGGTCTTGTTAACCATCAACACTTGATGCTCCTTCTTGATTTCTACCTCCACAGCCTTCAGCATCGCGAAGAGCTTGGGAATTGTCTTATCCATCCCTTGCATATTATAGTTCATCATGAAGCTTTTGTAGCTTGGTGACAGTGATTGAAGAACTCTGTCAATGACACTATCATCAGGAAGATTAACCCCCAGTTGAGTCAATTGGTTGTGGCACCCAGACATTCTGAGTATATGTTCACTGACAGAACTATTCTCCTCCATCTTGAAGCTGTAGAACTTATTGGAGACTTCATATCTCTCAATCCGGGCATTTTCTTGAAATATTAACTTCAACTCCTGGAACATCTCATATGCTCCATGACGTTCAAAACGTCGTTGAAGTCCCGGGTCTAAGCTGTAAAGCATGGCACACTGAACTATCAAGTAGTCACCAACTTTTCTCTGCCAGATGTTCATAACGTCCGGAGTTGCTCCTGCAGCGGGTTTTGCACCTAGCGGTGCTTCCAAGCCATAATTCTTCTATGCAGCAATGAGGATAATCCTCAAGTTACGGACCCAATCCGTGTAGTCGCTACCATCATCTTTCAACTTAGCTTTCTCTAGGAACACATTAAAATTCAAAGGAACGGTAGCATGGGCCATTGATCTAAAACAACATAGACATGCAAAATACTATCAGGTACTAAGTTCATGGTAAATTAAAGTTCAATTAATCATATTACTTAAGAACTCCCACTTAGATAGACATCCCTCTAGCCATCTAAATGATCATGTTATCCATATCAACTAAACTATGTCCGATCATCATGTGAGATGGAGTAGATTTCAATGGTGAACATCACTATGTTGATCATATCTACTATATGACCCACACTCGACCTTTCGGTCTCAGTGTTCCGAGGCCATATCTGCACATGCTAGGCTCGTCAAGTTTAACCTGAGTATTCTGCGTGTGCAAAACTGGCTTGCACCCGTTGTATGTGAACATAGAGCTTATCACACCCGATCATCACGTGGTGTCTCGGCACGACGAACTGTAGCAATGGTGCATACTCAGGGAGAACACTTATACCTTGAATTTTAGTGAGAGATCATCTTATAATGCTACCGCCATACTAAGCAAAATAAGATGCATAAAAGATAAACATCACATGCAATCAAAATAAGTGATATGATATGGCCATCATCATCTTGTGCCTTTGATGTCCATATCCAAAGCACCATCATGATCACCATCGTCATCGTCTTGACACCTTGATCTACATCGTAGCATCGTTGTCATCTCTCCAACTATTGCTTCTACGACTATCGCTACCGCTTAGTGATAAAGTAAAGCAATTACATGGCGATGGCATTTCATACAATAAAGCGACAACCATATGGCTCCTGCCAGTTGCCAATAACTTTTACAAAACATGATCATCTCATACAACAATTTATATATCATCATGTCTTGACCATATCACATCACAACGAGCCCTGCAAAAACAAGTTAGACATCCTCTAATTTGTTGTTGCAAGTTTTACGTGGCTGCTACGGGCTTCTAGCAAGAACCGTTCTTACCTACGCATCAAAACCACAACGATTTTTTGTCAAGTGTGCTGTTTTAACCTTGAACAAGGACCGGGCGTAGTCAAACTCGATTCAACTAAGGTTGGAGAAACTAACACCAGCTAGCCGCCTGTGTGCGAAGCACGTCGGTAGAACCAGTCTCATGAATGCGGTCATGTAATGTCGGTCTGGGCTGCTTCATCCAACAGTACCGCCGAATCAAAGTAAGACGTTGCTAGTAAGCAGTATGACTATTATCGCCCACAACTCATTGTGTTCTACTCGTGCATATAACATCTACGCATAGACATGGATCGGATGCCACTGTTGGGGAAAGCAGTATTTCAAAAAATTTACCTACGATCACGCAAGATCTATCTAGGAGATGCATAGCAATGAGCATGGAGAGTGTGTCCATGTACCCTCGTAGACCGAAAGCGGAAGGGTTTAGTAACGCGGTTGATGTAGTCGAATGTCTTCGCGATCCAACCGATCCAAGCACCGGACGTACGGCACCTTCATGTTCAGCACACGTTCAACTCGATGACGTCCCTCGATCTCTTGATCCAGTTGAGGATGAGGGAGAGTTCCATTAGCACGACAGCGTGGCGGCGGTGATGATGAAGTTACCAGCGCAGGGCTTCGCTTAAGCACTATGACGATATGACCGAGGTGTGTAACTGTGGAGGGGGGCACCGCACACGGCTAAGAGAAGACTTGGTGTGCCTTTGGGGTGCCCCCTCCCATGTATATAAAGGGAGGAGGAGAGGAGGCCGACCCTAGAGGGGGCGCGCCAAGGGGGGGAGTCCTACTTGGACTCCCGGTTTAAGTAGGATTCGGCCCCCCTTTCCTTTCCGAAGAAGGGGGAAGGGGGAAAGAGAAGGAGGAGAAGGAAAGCGGGGCCACCCCCAACCCTGGTCTAATTCGGATTGGGCTTGGGGGGGGGGGCGCGCGCCTCCACCTGGCTTCTGCCTCCTCTCTTCCACTAGAGCCCATGAAGGCCCATTAACCCCTGGGGGGTTCCGGTAACCCCCGGTACTCCGGAAAATGCCCGAACCTTTCCGAAACCATTCCGGTGCCCAAACATAACCTTCCAATATATCAATATTTATGTCTCGACCATTTCAAGACTCCTCGTCATGTCTGTGATCACATCCGGGACTCCGAACAAACTTCGGTCATCAAATCACATAACTCATAATACAAATCATCATCGAACGTTAAGCATGCGGACCCTATGAGTTCGAGAACTATGTAGACATGACCGAGACACTTCTCTGGTAAATAACCAATAGCGGAACCTGGATGCTCATATTGGCTCCTACATATTCTACAAAGATCTTTATCGGTCAAACCACATAACAACATACGTCGTTCCCTTAGTCATTGGTATGTTACTTGTCCGAGATTCGATCGTCGGTATCATCATACCTAGTTCAATCCCATTACCGGCAAGTCTCTTTACTCATTCCGTAATGCATTATCCCGTGTCTAACTCTTTAGACACATTGCTTGCAAGGCTCATAGTGATGTGCATTACCGAGAGGGCCCAGAGATACCTCTCCGATACACGGAGTGATAAATCCTAATTTTGATCTATACCGACTCAACAAACACCATCGGAGACACATGTAGAGCATCTTTATAATCACCCAGTTACATAATGACGTTTGATAGCACACAAGGTGTTCCTCCGATATTCGGGAGTTGCATAATCTCATAGCCAGAGGAACATGTATAAGTCATGAAGAAAGCAATAGCAATAAAACTAAACGATCATTATGCTAATCTAACGGATGGGTCTTGTCCATCACATCATCTCTAATGATGTGATCCCATTCATCAAATGACAACACATGTCTATGGCTAGGAAACATAACCATCTTTGATTAACGGGCTAGTCAAGTAGATGCGTACTAGGGACATTCTGTTTGTCTATGTATTCACACATGCACTAAGTTTCCAGTTAATACAATTCTAGCATGAATAATAAACATTTATCATGATATAAGGAAATATAAATAACAACTTTATGATTGCCTATAGGGTATATTTCCTTCATAAACGCCCATGATTTGTCCCTCTTCTAGCCGACGTGTGGCCAAACTAGCCGGGCGGGAAGCTTCCGTGGTAAACTACGCGGTAGCGCGTGAACAGGCTCATCGACGATACATTTGGCGCCTCTCTGAGCCCACACGTGCGGTGCGGTGTTTTCAATCATGCACTGGAATCCTTCACTATGAACGCCATGACAAGACGTGACGATTACAGGCCGGCCGGTCCTCATTTATTACAGCGGCCATTGAACCCTTGTGTCTCTTCAATCTTTCAGTCGCGCCCCACCATTGCAAGAAGCACACCCACCACGAGAAATTCTTAGAGGGTATCATGCGCGGCTCCAATGGCGCTCCGAGCGGCTGCCGACACCGAGCAGAAGTTCACCATGTGTGCCATGGTGGACACCCACAGAAGGTTCATGGACCTCTCAGTGGTGTACACCAATGACCCGGTCTAGGTGGAGCACTCCATCCACATCATGGAGTTGTTGCTTGCCGAGGAGAAGTACAAGGTGGTCGGGTTCGACCTCGAGTACACCCGCGCTCATGCCGGGTCTCGTCCCAAGGTCGCCGCCGCCCAGATGTGTGTGCACCACCACATCCTCGTCTACCACTACTGCCTGGCCACAAGGCCTTGCAAGCATTTCGCCAGGTTTGTCAACAGGCCCCACTACATGTTTGCTACGGTGGACACCACCAAAGATGTAAAGGCGCTCGAGAATTCGGGCATCGCCTGCCAGAATCTTGTCGACATCCAGGGCCAATACAAGATATGGGGAAGCAAGGAGAATGAGAAGGACTCACTGGTTCACCTCGCCGAGGCCATCATTGACCCCTACTATAAAGACATGAAGGATTTGTGCAACAAGGACAAGCGTGCCTGGCACTCGGCCTGGATGGAGAAACTCGACAAAGCTCACGTCGTGTACGCGGCCAAGGAGGTGTACACGAGCTACGGCATGTACAGGCGGATCGTTGACATGAGGAAGTGCCTCCTTCCCCAAAACGGCCAGGGATCTAGCCGGAAGGAGAGCAATGGCAAGTGTCGTCGCAACAATAAGTAGATGATTAGATCCTCGTTTCTCCTAGTTTAGTATGCATGTAATTGCTTACTTTGGTGTGTGGAAATGTTACGTGTGTATTCACTTGTGTAATTGTATGCTTAATTTGGTTATGCAATGCTGTCTTTTAAGTATATATATTGATGCTTTGTAGACAAAGCGTAGATGTTGTGCGGACAAAGAAAATCACATCGCACACGGACTAAACAATGGGACTTGATACGTCTGCAATGTATCTATAATTTTTTATTGTTCCATGCTATTATATTATCAACCTTTGATGTTTTATATGCATTTATATGCTATTTTATATTATTTTTGGGACTAACCTATTAACCTAGAGCCCAGTGCTAGTTTCTGTTTTTTCCTTGTTTAAGAGTATCGCAGATAAGGAAAATCAAACGGAGTCAGATTGATCTGAAACTTCACGGAACATAGTTTTGGACCAAAAGAAGCCCACAGAGTGTCGGACATGGACCAAAAGAGTCCCAGGCTTCCCACGAGGGTGGGGGGCACGCCCACCCCCCTGGGCGCGCCCCCCTACCTCGTGGACAGTCCGGAGATCCACCGATGTACTTCTTCCTCCTATATATATCCATATACCCTTAAAACTTCGGAGAGCAGAATAGATCGGGAGTTCCGCCAGCAGAAGCCTCCGTAGCCACTGAAAACCAATCTACACCTGTTCCGGCACCCTGCCGGAGGGGGGAATCCCTCTCCGGTGTCCATCTTCATCATCCCAGTGCTCTCCATGACAAGGAGGGAGTAGTTCTCCCTCGAGGCTGAGGGTATGTACCAGTAGCTATGTGTTTGATCTCTCTCTCTCTCTCGTGTTCTTGAGGTGGTACGATCTTGATGTATCGCGAGCTTTGCTATTATAGTTGGATCTTATGATGTTTCTCCCCCTCCACTATCTTGTAATGGATTGAGTTTTCCCTTTGAATTTATCTTACCGGATTGAGACTTTAAGGATTTGAGAACAGTTGATGTATGTCTTGCATGTGCTTATTTGTGGTGACAATGGGATATCACGTGATCCACTTGATGTATGTTTTGGTGATCAACTTGTGAGTTCCGTGACCTCGTGAACTTATGCATAGGGGTTAGCACATGTTTTCGTCTTGACCCTCTGGTAGAAACTTTGGGGCACTCTTTGAAGTCCTTTGTGTTGGTTGAATAGATGAATCTGAGATTGTGTGATGCATATCGTATAATCATACCCATGGATACTTGAGGTGACATTGGAGTATCTAGGTGCATTAGGGTTTTGGTTGATTTGTATCTTAAGGTGTTATTCTAGTACGAACTCTATGATAGATCGATCAGAAAGAATAACTTTGAGGTGGTTTCGTACCCTACCATAATCTCTTTGTTTGTTCTCCGCTATTAGTGACTTTGGAGTGTCTCTTTGTTGCATGTTGAGGGATAGTTATATGATCCAATTATGTTATTATTGTTGAGAGAACTTGCACTAGTGAAAGTATGAACCCTAGGCCTTGTTTCCTAGCATTGCAATACTGTTTACGCTCACTTTTATCATTAGTTACCTTGCTGTTTTTATATTTTCAGATTACAAAAACCATTATCTACTATCCATATTGCACTTGTATCACCATCTCTTCGCCGAACTAGTGCACCTATACAATTTACTATTGTATTGGGTGTGTTGGGGACACAAGAGACTCTTTGTTATTTGTTTGCACGGTTGCTTGAGAGAGACCATCTTCATCCTACGCCTCCCATGGATTGATAAACCTTAGGTCATCCACTTGTGGGAAATTTTCTACTGTCCTACAAACCTCTGCACTTGGAGGCCCAACATCGTCTACAAGAAGAAGGTTGTGTAGTAGACATCAAGCTATTTTCTGGCGCCGTTGCCGGGGAGGTGAGTGCTTGAAGGTATATCTTTAGATCTTGCAATCGAATATTTTTGTTTCTTGTTTTATCACTAGTTTAGTTTATAAAACAAAAGTACAAAAAATGGAATTGAGTTTGTCTCATACGCTTCATCTTCTTAATATCTTTCGTGAGAATGATGGAAAGGAAAATTGTGCTCAAGTGCTAGGAGAAGAAGTCTATAAAATGTTTGGCACTAAATCTTTGAATGATGAGCATGATTGCAATGTTATTAGTATGAGCTCTTTGAATATCCATAGCACTAATGATTATTGCACTAGTTATGATGAAAATATATCTTATATGCATGTCGATTTTTGTGGAGTGCATAGAGTTTGCAAGTACATACCAAACAGGGAAGATAGATTTTTCAAGAGGCATAAGTATTTTAAACTAAGTGGTTGCAAGAGAGGCTAGATGTTAGTGCTGAAAATTTAAAATATCTTATCCATACTTGTGAACTTTGCAATGAACATGGTCATTTAAATATCAAATGCAAATTGTTTCATGATCGAATCGTGTCCAAAAATTGTGATGACTTGATTTCCCTTGCACATCATAGTGAACTTAGTTTGCTTTTGGGTTATGAAGAAATGAAACGTCAAACTAAGCTTATTCCAGAATATAACCTCAAGAAATTCCTCGATATTGATCTACAGGAAATTTATATGTATTGTGCGGTAAATTGCATTGAAAATCCTTATATTGCCAATTACATAAAGAAAAGAAAACAAATAGAGGATGAAGAGAATACTAATGAAAGGGAGGAGGCTTCCCAATATCCTCCTATTATTTCTTATGGTGAATCAGGTAACGAGGAGGAGCCTCCTATTCAACCAATCTCATTAATAAGGAGCTCCAAAAAGAGGATTAAACCCACACATGATGTGAAGAAGAAAAAGAAAAGACGGAGAAGCAAAGGTAGAAAGGTATCTCTCCCAAATGATGTTGCTCCTATTACTCATTGTGATGATGATAATTGCTATACTATTGGTGCCATCCATACTATTAATGATGAGAGTGATTATGCTTATGATATGAAAAGGCCCAAGCTTGGGGATGCTACGTTTAATGAAGATGCTATTCTTAGTCTCCCAAGTTTTGATATGCAAATTTATAATGATGATAGCATGCCTCCTACTTATGATGATTATATTGATGAAAGTGGGTTTGGAAAAGTGTCAACTTTAGGAAGTAATGATCCCACTATTTTGGAGGATGTTGAATCTTATTATGATAATTATGAAAGTGGATTTGGAGAGGTCATGACTTTATTTAGTGATGATTCCACTATCTTGGAAGAGGTTTCATTCGATTATGATGAGAACAAAGTTGCTACTTATGATAATTATAGTGATGATACATATGCTATAAAAAGGAGTGATGATTATATTTATAAAACTTGTCATGATTATGATTACCCTTTTTCTGAACATTACTCTTTTAATGTGGAAACAATTTATAGTATTCGAGTCTCTTATGATACTCCCACTATTCCGATTGAGAAGAATTTTGCTTATGTAGAGAGTAGTAAATTATCTATGCTTGTAGGTCATGAAAAAATGCTTTAGGTGCTGGTTATATTGTTAAATTCATTCATGATGCTACTGAAAATTACTATGAGGGAGGAACGTATGCTTATAGGAATTGCAATAATATCATGTTTCCTCTCTATGTACTTAAAGTTTTGAAGTTATGCTTGTTTTGCCCTCCTATGCTAGTTGATTATGGTTCCCACAAGTTGTTTGCTCAAAAAATCCCTATGCATAGGAAGTGGGTTAGGCTTAAATGTGCTAGTTATATTCTTCATGATGCTCCCTTTATGTTCCAATTCTTATCCTTTGTCGGTGTTCTGGGAACGGGGGTCCCCAGACTTTCCTGCCTGTGGCCCGCTGCGTGGCTAAGCCAGCAGGCCGTACGACCAATCTTCATCAACAAGGAATCCAAGACCCTCGCGAGGGGCCAAGCCTCGCGAGGCGGATGACACAAGACCTCCTCTGGAGCGGCCTAGTTTGGCAGGCTCATGAGGAGCGGAGATATCAAGGCGAGGCGAACTTCACGAGGCCCTCATGACATGAGCCATGACGATCGACACCAGGAGGGCGCCAGGCGGGCAAAAGTGCGTGCATCGTCCTTGTTTCCTCTTTGGTTCTAAGGAAACCAGCGTAGGCGAGGAGTACCGAGGCATCAGGCAAAGGTTGCCATTTTGGTGCAACAAGACCAAGGCCAGAAGGACGGCAAGACGGAGGTCATCGTGGAGCACAAGACGGCGTCATCACCAGAGCCTTTGGCAGGCGAAGACCACTTTTGTTAGGATTGCTTGTACTAGTTGTCCCCCTTCAAATTTTTCCGCCATTGTTGGCTCCCTTCCCGCTCAAGATTTGGGAAGAGGACCAGGGCCTCTATAAGTAGGACTAGCCACCACCATAGGCGAGGAGGACGACATCTTAGATCATCCCCAGCCACACAAGTTGGCCAAGCACAAGAACACCTCAACCTCAGGAGGCTGTTCTTCCCCTTGTATTGTTCATCATCAGCCCAAGAGGCAATCCACCACCACCACACTGGAGTAGGGTATTACACCAAAATGGTGGCCAGCACCAGTATAAATCTTGTGTCTTTCTGTGTTGCGAGTGCGTCGAGTTCGTCTGCGAGATCTTAGCGAGTTAGGGCGTAGATCGGTGGGAGGAAAAGACTCCGCGCGCACCCGAGTGTTCGAACCTTAAGGGTTTGCCGGAACCCCACATCCGACATTTGGCGCGCCAGGTAGGGGTGCGCCGGAGCTTCTTCTCCGACAACTGACTTGCAGATGCTCCGCGGCCGCGATGTCCGACGACCCAAGAGCTGACTCCGACCGCAGGGCGGCCTGGCCAGCCCAGTTGGCACCGCCCGCCTAAGAAGATCTCAACCCCGCGCTCCAGGCGGCACGAGCGGCAGGGCGTCATCTACCCCCACTCCACAGCAAGTACGGGCCGCTGCCAGAGCAGCAAGCCGCGCCGCAGCGACGGCGCCGCACTCACGGCGGGAACAAGCAAACATGCGGGCAGCACTCACCGTGGCAAGGGAGTTGCTGAGGTGCCGGCTAATGGAAAGCGGCCGGGACACACTGCTGGAACACGTCGCCGAGCTGCTGGACGCGGCGGCCTCGGGAGCCCCGCCCTTCTGCCACCAGCTTCCTCCTCAGGCCGCTACGGGGATTCTCGGTGGGCCACGCCGCCACCACGCACCATCAGGCGCGTCAGGGGGCTTCGTCAACACCAGCATGGTCGGCGGCGCCGGGGGCTCTACCACCCCCGTACCACCTGCAACAAGCATGGGCACAAGCGTCGCCTCCCATGGCCCAAGTTGGATGCCACGCTATCACCCCCAGGACGTCACGCTGGGTCGGGCGACATGGAGTGTGGGGCACCACGGCGAGGTGTTCGGGGTAACAGCCTAGAAGCCTACGTGCCCTGCATGACGGACCAGGAGTACATGCTGGAGGACGACTCTGGATCGCTTGTTGGAGAAGATTGGGAAGAAGGGATGCTAGGAGTCGAAGCCTTCCAGGAGCTGCCGGGGAACCACCACGACCGTGTGTGCGACGGTCACTACTGGGTACCCCTAATCCCTCAGGAACAAGCTTACGCTAACCACGAGTCGCAGGAGGAGTAGGTCACCGCAGTGGCAGGCGGCCCCAGCTCGACGGCCCCCCTGGCAGCGGGAGGATCACGTTTGGGGCTGCAGGAGAGGGGCCGGGAGTCAGGCCCCTCCCCAAAGCATGCAAGGCCAGGGGATACCCAGATGTAGGCCCTCTTCCGGGGAGGCTTCGACGACCCTTCCCCGATAGAGGACCTGTGGTCGCCGAGGGAACCGCTGGCATCCCCTTTCCCTCCTTTGTGTCATCCTGCTGACCGGTCAGCACAGAGGAGGTCGAGGGCGGTGCAAGGCGGGGCCCTCATCTAGCAATATGTAGCAAGGCCGGTTCCTGTGAAGATGGCCCAGTTCCTGTGAAGCTCACCGCCCGTGACACTCTCACATAATAATGAGTTGGGGTTGTACATGCCCCGGAGTCTCAGGAGCGCCGGCCTCAGGCCCTGGGGCCCCCTCCCACGCCTAGTGGCAGCAATTAGCTCCGCGCTGGTGAGAAGACTTGAAGACCTGAAGACTAGACTAGGTGCCAGACGCGGCCTTTTACTTTGGATCTCTCTTTCTGTGGCTTTGCTTTCTGGATCTGGATTTAAGTTGAAGCTGATTTTTTATCGATTCGCGCGCGGGGTGCCTTTTCTCGTTCGAGCCATTTCTCGCCTTCTGGATCTCGTTTGGTTTGGGACTCATGTCCATCTCCTTTCCCTCGCAAGCTCCTCGCGAGCCAGACTGCGCAAAGCGCATGCTTGTCAAGAACGCGCCAGCGCTGCGGCTGGCACTCACCTCTTGAGGGGTCCCCCTTAGACGGGGCGATAAGCTCCACAGGATTCTCAGGAGCTCGTCGCTTCATGACCCTGCCCGGAGCCGGTGCTGACTAAGGTAAACCACGACGGGAAGCTCTCCCCCGGCTTCACGGGTTCACGAGGACACATACCCACATCGCATAGGAAAGTAAAAACTGCAATTTTCTTACATGAGGGGCTGCCCCTCTCAAAATGCTCTTACAAGTCTTCCAGGGCCACTCCCGAGTTCTGCGTGCAGGATGAAACAACAGGAGAACATGGGATCAACCCGAAATATCACTCGCTACATCACCCACGGACGCGTCACTCGCGTCGTCGTCATCTTCGTCGGCGTCGTCGCCACCGTCGGCGATGCCCCCATCGCCGTTGTCAACAACGTCGCCTTCTTCTGCGACGACCACCACCGCGTCATCCTCCGAGGTGAAGGCCCTGACCAACGCGTCCACATGGTCCTCTACCCAACGTGCCAGGTCACCCCGGACGGCCGTGGGTACGGGGGCAATGGTGGCGTCGAAGTCAAAGCTGGGGTCGGCATTCAGAAGGTGGCTGAAGACACAGGAGAAGGCGCGTTGAAGCAGGCCACGACCCCTTTCCTCCACAAGCTGGCGAGCCCTGGCAGATCGAGCCTCCAGGCGCATCACCACCTCGGTAAAGAAGGTCAGGTGGCTGGCATAGTCATTCGAGTGGGGGTCGGAGCGTTCTCATCACAGATATAACCCAGGGCGGTGTTGGCCCTGTTCCGGAGGCCTTGAAGCATAGGAGCATGCTCGTGCTCCAGCGTCCGGCGCCGGAGCACCTCCTCCCTGTTTTGCCGTGCGACGGCCTTGGCATCGTCAACCCGGTTCCGGAGAGAAAGCAGCTCGGCACGGGCGGAGGCCAAGTCCACCTGCGCCGTAACCAGGGCGGCGGCTATGGCCTCCGCACGCCTCTCGGCCTCATCCAGCCTAGGCCTGAGGGCGACGGCTCTGCCCGCATCATCCAGACCCGCGAGCTTTAGCATCAAGTCATACCTGCCCTCCAGATCTGCGTGAACCTCAGCCGCCCGGCAATTGATCTCCTCCTCGACTCCGGCCTCGTGGGCCCCGACGGCGTCTTCTGCCTGAGCAACTTGACGCTCCCTCATCTCCAGTTGCTCGAGCTCGAGGCTGTGCTCCACGGCTTCCAGGGCCAGCGTCTCCTCGCGCTTTCGGACCTCCTCTTCCTCCGCGGGCGTCCCCCTCAGTGATGCAAGAGCGGCCCCGCGTGCCTCCACCTGCTGCTCAAGGGACACACTCCAGGCCTGGAGCCCCCACGCGCGCTCTTCCGCTGCCTCACGACGATGATCAGCCTCGCGAGCCTCTTCCAAGGCTCGCAAGCGGGCTTCATGGGCGATCTTGAGGGACGCCTCGGCCTTCGCATTCTCCAGGTCGCGCTGGTAGCGACCGAGGTTGATGGCCACCTTCAGATTGCGCCGCTCCTCCACCAGCCGGAGACCTTCAGCCTCAAGACGCGAATTGACACCAGCGAGCTCTTCACCAAGGCGGCTCATCGCGCCCATCGCCTCCTGGAAGAGCTCATGACGAAGCACGCTCCGCCCGCGCTCGAGCTCGAACGCTCGACCCGCCTTGTCCTCCACCTCAGGGGCAGCGGGCGGAGCATCAAGTGGCGCGCCACCTCCCGGTGGGGGGCTGGGGGCTGGCACCGCGCCTGACGTCAGCCCGTCCTCACAAGGAGCCCAAGCTGATCGGGGCTCGCCGCTTGAAGAGGAACCGAAGATCGAGGTCAACCAACGGCTGTTCATGAGCAAAGGAGGAGTCTTGGGCACGCCCGCCGAGCTCCACACCAGACCATTGGGAGGGGCGGCCGAACCGCGGACTCAGCGCGCCACGAAGGCGAGGACGCTCCCCCGACCGACCCTGCTCCAAGGGCGGCAGGCAGGCCAGGAACGCTCAAGGCTGATGGGGGAGTTGGTGAAGGAGGAGGCCGCCTCTTGGAAGACACAACAGCTTCAGCGGAAGGAGCCCTGAAAGACAGACGTCAAAATAAGAAGACCACACGCAAGAAGCCACGGCAATAAGATGCTTACGCGTCAATGGCGATGTACTTCCATCCCTTCAACGGCCCGAAGATATTGCTGCCGCTGAGGGATCCCTTCCTCTTGCGGAGCTCCTCGAAGTCCACACAAAGACGACCAAAGCGCTAAACGTGACGGCCGGTGCGCGGCGGAGCCGAAGAAGAACCAAGAGGGATGGCTTCAGGGGAGCCCGATCGTGGAGAACGGCCCTGCGCCGCTCGACGCTGGACCCGCCTATTCCCGTTGGAGCTCCCCCCCCCCCGCACCATCACCTGGGGCGAGCTCGGCACCGGCGGCAAGGAGGGGGACCACGATGATGGGGTTCTCGCAGGGCCCTTCAAGCCGATTGGGCGCAGCCCCTACTCATCAAAGGAAGGCATGTTCGCGGCAAATGTGACTTTGTTCTCGCAGCGGTACAATAGGCAGCTGTTCCTGGGCATCTCATCTGGCAGAGGTACACCTGATAGGACCGTGAGCACTGTTTGCCGTGTCGCAAGAGGAAGCCCCTCCTCCTGAAACCTCATGTTGTCCTGGCTGCGGAGCAAGTCCCACATCAGGCGGGAGTGGCGCTGAAGTGGAGCGACTCAACGCCTGACGAACTCCCTCACCACCATGGGCGCAGTCACGCCGAGGTCCTTCAACCACCTCAGCCTGGCCCAGACAGGGGCAAGGCAGGGGCTCGTGAGCTTCTGATGACCCCAACCGAAGTTTGGAATAGCAGGCCCCACCGGAGCTTGGAGCAAAGGGTTGAGCACGCCGGCGTCAACAAACACCCATTGAGTACGGAACTCGCTCGTGGATGAAGGAAGCTCGAAGTTGATCCCCGCGCCTGCCGTTGCAGCCACGGCCTGGAAGCCCACGCACCTCGAGCTCTGCCGGGGACCGGTGAGATGCAGCGAGAAGAAGTGGCAGAAGAGTGCCACGGAAGGAGCGATGCCCACCATGGCCTCGCACAAGAAGGCGAAGACAGCAAGAAGGGTCACAGATTGAGGGTGGAGATGGAGCATGTGGATCTGATAGTGCTCGAGCACCGCATTGAAGAAGGCGGAGAAGGGAGGAATCAGGCCAGCCCAGAGGGCCTCAATGAAGATCAGAACCTCGGTGACTGCCCGAGCCATGCGAGTGCGAGACGCGGGCCACGCTGCCGTTGCTCCCCACTCGTTGAAACTGGAGGCAAGCATGGGGCACACCTTGTCCATGGCCTCGTCGTTGAGCACCTGGGGCCGGCCGAGCGCCGGCTCGAAGGATGGAGGCGTAGTTGGCGAGGACAGAGGTTTCTTCCCCTTCTCCACTTGTTTCAGCGCCATAGCGGTGAAGCAGGCGGAGCGCAATCAGATTGGGAGGACGGAGCAGGGCCTCAAGGAAGCAGGGAGATTGGAAGAGCCAGGCGCAGCAGAGGAAGAATAACTAAGTAAGAGGCGGGGGCCGCATAGCCAGGCGGATTTAAGGGCAGCGTGGGGAAGTGGAGACGCCCACGTCCAATCAGCCACCACGCGTCAACCGAGGCCGCAGGCTTTTGAGGCCCGTGGCGCTCTGTACTTGGCCCTTGGCTTCGCCGCGAAGCCAGGCTCGAGCGCGCCTTGGGCCCGGGGGCTACTGTCGGCGTTCTGGGAACGGGGGTCCCCAGACTTGCCTGCATGCGGCCAGCTGCATGGCTAAGCCAGCAGGCCATACGACCCATCTTCATCAACAAGGCATCCAAGACCCTCGCGAGGGGCCAAGCCTCGCGAGGCGGATGACACAGGACCTCCTCTCGAGCGGCCTAGTTAGGCAGGCTCACGAGGAGCGGAGATATCAAGGCGAGGCGAACCTCACGAGGACCTCGTGACGTGATCCATGACGATTGACACCAGGCGGGTGCCAGGCGGGCGCCAGCACGCGCAGCGTCCTTGTTTCCTCTTTGGTGCTAAGGAAACCAGCGCAGGCGAGGAGTACGAAGGCATTAGGCAAAGGTTGCCATTTTGGTGCAACAAGACCAAGACCAGAAGGACGGCAAGATGGAGGTCATCATGGAGCCCAAGACGGCATCATCACCAGAGCCTTTGGCAGGCGAAGACCACTTTTGTTAGGATTGCTTGTACTAGTTGTCCCCCTTCAAATTTTTCCGCCATTGTTGGCTCCCTTCCCGCTCAAGATTTGGGAAGAGGACCAGGGCCTCTATAAGTAGGACTAGGTACCACCATAGGCGAGGGGGACGACATCTTAGATCATCCCCAGCCACACAAGTTGGCCAAGCACAAGAACACCTCAACCTCAGGAGGCTGTTCTTCCCCTTGTATTGTTCATCATCAGCCCAAGAGGCAATCCACCACCACCACACTGGAGTAGGGTATTACACCACAACAGTGGCCCGAACCAGTATAAATCTCGTGTCTTTCTGTGTTGCGAGTGCGTCGAGTTTGTCCGCGAGATCTTAGCGAGTTAGGGCGTAGATCGGTGGGAGGAAAAGACTTCGTGCGCACCCTAGTGTTAGAACCTTAAAGGTTTGCCGGAACCCCACATCCGACATCCTTTATGTGAGCATCATTGAAATCATCATGCCCAGCTAGGGGCGTTAAACGATAGCGCTTGTTGGGAGGCAACCCAATTTTATATTTTTTCCTTGCTTTTTGTTCCTGTTTAGTAATAAATAATTTATCTAGCCTCTTTTATGATTGAGTTTTTATGCTTTTAATTAGTGTGTGTGCCAAGTAAAGCCTTTAGGATCTTCTTGGGTGATTGTTATTTGATCTTGCTGTAAAAAACAGAAAGTATGCGCTCACGAGAATAATTTTCATTTTTTATAAGAGAGCGACAAAATACTAATTCCAACTGCAGTAGATCAATAAACAAATTTCCTAGGACTTCCTAATTTCTCCGGATTTTTGGGGTTTCAGAAGTATACGCTTGATCCAGATTACTACAGACTGTTCTGTTTTTGACAGATTCTGTTTTTCTATTTGTTGTTTGCTTATTTTTATGAATCTATGAGTGGTATCGGAGGGTATGAACCATAGATAAGTTGGAATATAGTAGATATTACACCAATATGAATTTAGAATGAATTCACAACAGTACCTAAGTGGTGATTTATTTTCTTATACTAACGGAGCGTACGAGTTTTCTGTTAAGTTTTGTGTTGTTAAGTTTTCAAGTTTTGGGTGACGATTCGATGGACTATGGAATAAGGAGTGGCAAGAGCCTAAGCTCGGGGATGCCCAAGGCACCCCAAGGTAATATTAAAGGACAACCAAGATCCTAAGCTTGGGGATGCCCCGGAAGGCATCCCCTCTTTCGTCTTCGTTCATCGGTAACTTTACTTGGAGCTATATTTTTATTCACCACATGATATGTGTTTTGCTTGGAGCATCATTTTATTTTATTTTGTTTTGCTTGCTATTTGAATAAAATACCAAGATCTGAAATTCTTAAATGTTAGAGAGTCTTCATATAGTTGCATGATTATTCAACTACTCATTGATCGTCACTTATATCTTTCGGAGTAGTTTGTCGTTTGCTCTAGTGCTTCACTTATATCTTTTAGAGAACGACAGTGGTTTTATTTTTAAGAAATAGATGAACTCTCATGCTTCACTTATATTATTTTGAGAGTCTTTAGAACATCATGGTAATTTGCTTGGGTTATAAAATTAGTCCTACTATGATGGGCGTTCAAGATGGGTATAATAAAAACTTTCATATAAAGTGCATTGAATACTATGAGAAGTTTGATACTTGATGATTGTTTTGAGATATGAGGATGGTAATATTAGAGTCATGCTAGTGAGCAGTTGTGAATTTGAGAAATACTTGTGTTAAAGTTTGCGATTCCCGTAGCATGCACGTATGGTGAACCGTTATGTCATGAAGTTGGAGCATGATTTATTTATTGATTGTCTTCCTTATGAGTGGCGGTCGGGGATGAGCGATGGTCTTTTCCTACCAATCTATCCCTCTAGGAGGATGCGCGTAGTACTTTATTTGATAACTAATAGATTTTTGCAATAAGTATGTGAGTTCTTTATGACTAATGTTGAGTCCATGGATTATACGCACTCTCACCCTTCCACCATTGCTAGCCTCCCTAGTACCGCGCAACTTTCGCCGGTACCATAAACCTACCATATACCTTCCTCAAAACAGCCACCATACCTACCTATTTTGGCATTTCCATAGCCATTCCTAGATATATTGCCATGCAACTTTCCACCATTCCGTTTATTATGACACGCTCCATCATTGTCATATTGCTTTGCATGATCATGTAGTTGACATCGTATTTGTGGAGAAGCCATCGTTCATAATTATTTCATACATGCCACTCATGAGTCATTGCACATCCCGGCACACCGCCGGAGGCATTCATATAGAGTCATATCTTGTTCTAAGTATCGAGTTGTAATTCTTGAGTTGTAAGTAAATAAACGTGTGATGATCATCATTATTAGAGCATTGTCCCTGTGAGGAAAGGATGATGGAGACTATGATTCCCCCACAAGTCGGGATGAGACTCCGGACGAATAAAAAGAAGAGAAAGGCCATAAAAAAGAGAAGGCCCAAAAAACAAAAAAAAATGAGAGAAAAAGAGAGAAGGGGCAATGCTACTATCCTTTTACCACACTTGTGCTTCAAAGTAGCACCATGATCTGCATGATAGAGAGTCTCCTATGTTGTTACTTTCATATACTAGTGGGAATTTTTCATTATAGAACTTGGCTTGTGTATTCCAATGATGGGCCCCCTCAAAATGCCCTAGGTCTTCATGAGCAAGCGAGTTGGATGCACACCCACTTAGTTTCTTTTTGAGCTTTCATACACTTATAGCTCTAGTGCATCCATTTCATGGCAATCCCTACTCACTCACATTGATATCTATTGATGGGCATCTCCATAGCCCGTTGATATGCCTAGTTGATGTGAGACTATCTTCTCCTTTTTGTCTTGTCCACAACCACCCTTCTATTCCACCTATAGTGCTATATCCATGGCTCACGCTCATGTATTGCGTGAAGATTGAAAAAGTTTGAGAACATCAAAAGTATGAAACAATTGCTTGGCTTGTCATCGGGGTTGTGCATGATTTAAATATTTTGTGTGGCGAAGATAGAGCATAGCCATACTATATGATTTAGTAGGGATAGCTTTCTTTGGCCATGTTATTTTGAGAAGACATGATTGCTTTGTTAGTATGCTTGAAGTATTATTGTTTTTATGTCAATATTAAACTTTTGTCTTGAATCTAATGGATCTGAATATTCTTGCCACAATAAAGAAGATTACATGGATAAATATGTTCGGTAGCATTCCACATCAAAAATTCTGTTTTTATCATTTACCTACTCGAGGACGAGCAGGAATTAAGCTTGGGGATGCTTGATACATCTCCAACGTATCTATAATTTTTGATTGTTCCATGCTATTATATTATCAACCTTGGATGTTTTATATGCATTTATATGCTATTTTATATGATTTTTGGGACTAACCTATTAAACTAGAGCCCAATGCCAGTTTTTGTTTTTTTCCTTATTTTAGAGTATCACAGAAAAGGAAAAAAACGGAGTCCAATTGATCTGAAACTTCACGGAACTTATTTTTGGACCAGAAGAAGCCCACGGAGTATCGGAGATGGACCAGAAGAGTCCCGGCCTGCCCATGAGTGTGGGGGGCGCGCCCACCCCCCGTGGGCGTGCCCCCCTGCCTCGTGGACAGCCCGGAGATCCACCGACGTACTTCTTCCTCCTATATATATATCCATATACCCTAAAAACTTCGGAGAGCAGAATAGATCGGGAGTTCCGCCAGCAGAAGCCTCCGTAGCCACCGAAAACCAATTTAGACCCGTTCTGACACCCTGCCGGAGGGGGGGGGGGAATCCCTCTCCGGTGGCCATCTTCATCATCCAAGTTCTCTCCATGACGAGGAGGGAGTAGTTCTCCCTCGGGGCTGAGGGTATTTACCAGTAGCTATGTGTTTGATCTCTCTCTCTCTCTCTCTCGTGTTCTTGAGGTGGTAAGATCTTGATGTATTGCGAGCTTTGCTATTATAGTTGGATCTTATGATGTTTCTCCCCCTCCACTCTCTTGTAATTGATTGAGTTTTCCCTTTGAAGTTATCTTATCGGATTGAGTCTTTAAGGATTTGAGAACACTTGATGTATGTCTTGCATGTGCTTATATATGGTGACAATGGGATATCACGTGATCCACTTGACGTATGTTTTGGTGATCAACTTGCGAGTTCCGTGACCTCGTGAACTTATGCATAGGGGTTGGCACATGTTTTCTTCTTGACTCTCTGGTAGAAACTTTGGGGCACTCTTTGAAGTCCTTTGTGTTGGTTGAATAGATAAATCTGAGATTGTGTGATGCATATTGTATAATCATACCCACGGATACTTGAGGTGACATTGCAGTATTTAGGTGACATTAGGGTTTTCGTTGATTTGTATCTTTAGGTATTATTCTAGTACAAACTCTATGATAGATCGATCAGAAAGGATAACTTTGAGGTGGTTTCGTACCCTACCATAATCTCTTCGTTTGTTCTCCGCTATTAGTGACTTTGGAGTGACTCTTTGTTGCATGTTGAGGGATAGTTATATGATCCAGTTATGTTATTATTGTTTTGAGAACTTGCACTGGTGAAAGTATGAACCCTAGGCCTTGTTTCCTAGCATTGCAATACCGTTTACGCTCACTTTTATCATTAGTTTCCTTGCTGTTTTTATATTTTCAGATTACAAAAACCATTATCTACTATCCATATTGCACTTGTATCACCATCTCTTCGCCGAACTAGTGCACCTATACAATTTACTATTGTATTGGGTGTGTTGGGGACACAAGAGACTCTTTGTTATTTGGTTGCAGGGTTGCTTGAGAGAGACCATCTTCATCCTACGCCTCCCACAGATTGATAAACCTTAGGTCATCCACTTGAGGGAAATTTGCTACTGTCCTACAAACCACTGCACTTGGAGGCCCAACAACGTCTACAAGAAGAAGGTTGTGTAGTAGACATCAGAACCCATCCGTGATGTTTTCATCAATCACTCACAATTATATACCAGCAATCGTTTGCTCACAACACACATAGCTTGTTAGCAGCAATCGTCCATGTTCTTATTGGTCTTCGCACATGTTTTCGATTACAGACCTGTTTGTCGCGTATCACACACATCTTGTTAAGTTTAACTGTTTCTGTTCTCTTGTCTCAACGCAAACAGCTCATCCGAGTGAACCGCATGCCTTATATAGCACACATCTTGATATGGCTAACTGTTTCTTTTGTGTTGCCTAATCACAAACAGTTCATCTGAGTGAACCGTATGTTGTACATCACACACACCTTCATCTGGCTGCCCGTTTCTTTTGTTCCTCCTCATCACAAACAGTTAATTGAAATAAACAGTATGCCCTGCATCGCACACGCAACTAAAATCTGAACCATGTTTGATGCATCCTCCATCGCAAACGATTGCACCTTTTTTGACAGTTTTTACACCACCGTTTGCGATTATTGCATCGCACACAGTTTCATCAAAGGGTCTCTGATTGTAGTGTCATGTTAGCAGCATCCTGCAGTAGTGTTACTAGAGTCAATAATCTAGTTCACATCGACATGTGATTAACACCCAAATAGTACTAAGGTGTGATTATGTTTTGCTTATGATAGAGGTTTAGTCAACGGGTTTGTCACATTCAGACCCGTATGTATTTTGCAAGTTTCTATGTCTGCAATGCTCTGCATGGAGCTATTCTAGCTAATTGCTCCCACTTTCAATATATATCCAGATTGAGACTCAGAGTCATCTGAATCGGTGTTAAACCTTGCATCGATGTAACTCTTTACGATGAACTCTTTATCACCTCCATAACCGAGAAATATTTCCTTAGTCCTCTTAGGTAACTAAGGATAATTTTGACCGCTATCTAGTGATCTACTCCTGGATCACTATTGTACCCCCTTGCCAAACTCATGGCAATCACTACAAAAAAATACACTTTCGTGAGGATACGTGTTTGTCATAGTAGGTCACGTTTTCTGTCATGCATTTACATCCATGACGATTTTATGAAAGAATCAAGATAGTCATACCCGTGCTGTCGTAGAAGTGTTCCATGACATTACCAAAATTATCATCACGGAAGTGTCCACTTCCATGACGATAAATCGCGAGCCATAGAAGTGCTTTCGTCAAGGGTGACCAGCACGTGGCATCCACCGTAATGGGTCGCCGTTAAGCTATCGGGTTCCGGTTTGGATCCGATAACCTATTAACAATCCGGACCAATGGCGATTTTCAACGTGTAAAATTCTCATTCGCTGACGAACCACGTGTCGGCTCAGTGTTGGGACAGATGTCAACCATCCATTTGACAAGAATCGCCAATGAAACGTTGACATGTGGGAATGCCCAATAGAGGCCCATATAGGTCTAAAAGCCGGCCCAGGAACAGGCCCACAAGATTTCGTCAGATCTAATGGGCCAGCCCGTTAACAGCCTAACATTTTCTAGACCAAATTATAGCCCACATCAGATACGGGCCGTTAAATGACTGCAATATTCTGGGCCACTTTACGGCCCATGTCAGATCCGGCCTGTTAACATCTTGCAATAGTTTGGGCCAAAATATGGTCCACACCTGATCTAGCCTGTTAATTGACTTTTATTTCTTGGGCCAAATTACGGCCCATAACAGATACGGCCCTTTTAACAGCTATTGTGCCATTGGGCCCATTGGCGGCCTGATTTGCTCTTCGGCCTCTTAATGGCCCGTTTGACAGTTCGGCCTGATACTAGTTTCGGCCTGTCAGCGGCCCTATCTATATATGGGCCTCTTTCGGCCCGGTTTCACTTTTGGCCATTTAAAGGCCCGAGTTGCACCTAGGCCTAATTATGGTTCGTAGTTACTTTCGGCCTCTTAATGACCCGTAGTCTTCGTGGATACATTCTAGCCCAAACTGCCTATCGGCCTGTTAAAGGCCCTTGAGAGTGTTGGGCCTAATTTAGGCCTATTATACATCCGTCCTGCTTCCTACCCATCATGTGATTGGGTCAGGCAAGGCCCAAAAACATTTCAATCCGTTAAAAGCCTATTTAATTTTTGGGCCCAATTAAGGCAAGCGGTTTACTCGACCTTTTAAAGGCCCGAAACTAATAGTGGGCCAGATTAAGACTAGACCAAACTAATGGCCAAGATGATTGCAGGCCCACGGTTCGGCCCGTACTAACGATTGGCGACCGACCAGATTTAGTACATCAATTATTATTTTATAGACCTAACATATTGGCTCATTGTGCATCGATCAAAGATTACGACCTTTTCTCAGAAACAGCAAATAAATTACAACATCGTGACGAGGAATAAACCTAGACTATACAACAAAGAAATTACAGCATATTACGTCCCTTGGGCATCAAAGTTCGCCACCAGTGATAATAAAGGGCAACCAGACATCAGATTACATAACTGGGCAGGTCGCCACTAGTGGAAGTTAACAGGCGAACAAAATAATAGACAGAACCGACATCACTTCAACACAGTTCAAGAAAGGTTAGCCCGGCCCAGGAGCTGCAGCGCAAGCAGCTTAGCAACCTGATGAGACTATGCTTATTTGGCGCTCATATCCACCAACTTAAGCTGCATAGTATCAATAAACATCCTGTACTTATGGTTAATCTTTCATAGAGATTGGAGTTCCAGTCGGATTTGAGTGGAAGTATGTATTTCTTCTTAAATTTCAGACTGAAGAAGTCGAACAGATTCAGGCGGCGACTTCATCGAGCTTGTGTCACTGAGTAAGTTTGACACTACATCAAGATGTGACTTCGTGGGTGTATCCCTACCCTCAAGATGTGTTTCCTTCTCCTCTGGAATATGTGTTAGAGGAACATACAATGGGTTCATCTCACTATCATTGTGGCAGTTCTTCCTAGCAGCAGTGTTGTCACCCTGAAAGAGAAACAAGTAGGTAGATAACAGGTTTTGCACATATAAGCATCATCGCTGTCAATTCATCTCATTTCTTTATCAGAAATAAAGAGACACGGTTTAAAATAGCATTAACATAATAGGCATTGTTCATAGTTAAGACGGAAGGAAATGGCATTATGCAGGAGCTGCCAACTTCACCAGACCACTGGATTACAGATCAAGAACACAAGCATAGATGTAGTTCTAAACAACGTATAAGCATGAATTGTGAGTGTACTGCCAACTTATACCATTTCAGATTGGTAAACAAAGAGACATGATTTAACTAACATTAATATAATATGGCATTGTTCATAGTTGAGACATAGCAGGATATGACATTGTGGTGTTGTTGGTAGTCTCACCACACCACTGGATTACAGATCAAGAACACAAGCATACACATAGTGCTAAAGAAGATAACTTGCTATGTTTAGTTTAATTTACATGGTACACATAAGGAACTAGGTTGTACAACTAAAGACTGAAATTGAGAAGGACAAACTTATGTTTATGTACTTCTACTTTATAAACATTGAACAAGAAATTTGATGCAGACGACAAAAATAAACAGCCTTTGCACTCATAGCTATCCAAATATACACAACAAAGTTTGAAGTCTCGAGGAGGACAAACTTACATTAGTAGTGAAGACAGGCTCTATAAAGGCCTTGTCCATATTGATGGGGGGGCAATTCAAGAAGTTTACCGCACACTCTTCTTCAAGAGTATTGCCTTTATTCTACATTTTGTTAAGAGTAAATATAGATGTGAAAATATAGGAACAAATGGCGACTATTTAACTTAAGATGCAGAGTACAAATGTAAATACAACATACAGGCAGAAGGCACTAACAAGAGCAATGAGAAGCTAAACTTGTTCAGTAACATTGGTTTTATTCAATATTTTGGCAAGAGTAAATGTAGATCTGATGTGTAGAAAAATGGAGGACAAGGGAAAATAAGTTGCAAAGTGTACATGAAGAACTAGCTGACAAATATGAGGACAGTGATGAAGGACAGCAGATACTTACAAGAACAATGCAGAACTAAGTTTCTTCATAAGAATTGGGTTTATTGTACATTAATTTAAGAATTAATATAGATCTGATAATTTGGAGCGAACAGTGGATAAGCAAGCTATAATGCACAATGATGTCACATAATCCACCAGGTATGAATGTAAGGACATCGATAGGACAATAGGTACTCACAAGAGCAAAGCAGCGACCAGCATAGTTGCGATATCCTAAGTTTTGCGGCGCTGGTTCTATTGCCAATATACATCGGGTGCTATGTGATTTCTCCGGTAGCACCACCTTTTCAAGGACATTGCTTGTATTCCTTCAGGTTCTGCAATCACGCTCTTCCTTTTGGATGTCTGAAACACAAGAACATCATTTGAATGGAAAAACATGGTATGATGATAAATGGAATAGGTGTTGATAATGGATGGGCATGGCATCTTCACATATATCATGAGTAAACTAAGCATATGGCAGTGTGTGACTTCCCCGATTCGATCGTACACTAATCATACACGCAAACGTGTACGATCAAGATCAGGGACTCACGGGAAGATATCACAACACAACTCTACAAATAAAATAAGTCATACAAGCATCATATTACAAGCCAGGGGCCTCGAGGGCTCGAATACAAGAGCTCGATCATAGACGAGTCAGCGGAAGCAACAATATCTGAGTACAGACATAAGTTAAACAAGTTGCCATAAGATGGCTAGCACAAACTGGGATACAGATCGAAAGAGGCGCAGGCCTCCTGCCTGGGATCCTCCTAACTACTCCTGGTCGTCGTCAGCGGGCATCACGTAGTAGTAGACACCTCCGGTGTAGTAGGAGTCGTCGTCGACGGTGACGTCTTGATCCTGGGCTCCAACATCTGGTTGTGACAACCAGGTAGAAGGGATAGGGGGAAAAGAGGGAGAAAGCAACCGTGAGTACTCATCCAAAGTACTCGCAAGCAAGGAGCTACACTAAATATGCATGGGTAAATGTGTAAAGGGCCATATCGGTGGACTGAACTGCAGAAAGCCAGAATAAGAGGGGGGATAGCTAATCCTGTCAAAGACTATGCTTCTGGCCACCTCCATCTTGCAGCATGTAGAAGAGAGTAGACTGAAGTCCTCCAAGTAGCATCGCATAGCATAACCCTACCCGATGATCCTCCCCTCGTCGCCCTGTTAGAGAGCGATCACCGGGTTATATCTGGCACTTGGAAGGGTGTGTTTTATTAAGTATCCGGTTCTAGTTGTCATAAGGTCAAGGTACAACTCCAAGTCGTCCTGTTACCGAAGATCACGGCTATTCGAATAGATTAACTTCCCTGCAGGGGTGCACCACATACCCCAACACGCTCGATCCCATTTGGCTGGACACACTTTCCTGGGTCATGCCCGGCCTCGGAAGATCAACACGTCGCAGCCCCACCTAGGCACAACAGAGAGGTCAGCACGCCGGTCTAAACCTAAGCGCACAGGGGTCTGGGCCCATCGCCCTTAGCACACCTGCACGTTGCGAACGCGGCCGGAAGTAGAACTAGCCCCCTTAATACAAGAGCAGGCTTACGTTCCAATCCGGCGTGCGCCGCTCAGTCGCTGACGTCACGAAGGCTTCGGCTGATACCACGACGCCGGGATACCCATAACTACTCCCGCGTAGATGGTTAGTGCGTATAGACCAAATGGCCAGACTCAGATCAAATACCCAGATCTCGTTAAGCGTGTTAAGTATCCGCGAACGCTGACCAGGGCCAGGCCCACCTCCCTCCTAGGTGATCTGAACCTGCCCCATCGCTCCGCCTCAAAGATCCACTCGCGGGTGCTCCTACGAGCCGACCCGTCTTTAATCACGACATGTATCAAGTATAAAATACATAGTATAAACCCGCGATCACCTCCCGAGTGATCACGGCCCGATAGTATAGCACAGCAGACGGACAAGAATGTAGGGCCACAGATGGAAATACTAGCATCCTATACTAAGCAAGTAGGATTGCAGGTAAAGGTAACAACAGTAGTAGCAAGGACAGGCTATGCATCAGGATAGGATTAACGGGAAGCAGTAACATGCTACACTACTCTAATGCAAGCAGTATAGAGAAGAGTAGGCGATATCTGGTGATCAAAGGGGGGGCTTGCCTGGTTGCTCTGGCAAGAGAGAGGGGTCGTCAACACCGTAGTCGTACTGGGTAGCAGCGGCGTCGGTCTCGGTGTCTAGCGAGAGAAGAGGGGGAAGAAACAATAAATATAATGCAAACAAAAGCATGACGATGCATGACATGACAAGGCGTGATGCTAGGTGCGCCCTAACGCGGTACGAGGTGGTACCGGTGAAGGGGGGAAACATCCGGGAAATTATCCCCGGTGTTTCGCATTTTCGGACAGAGGAACCAGAGGGGTAAAGTTGCGTGTTCGCTATGCTAGGGATGCGTGGCGGATGAACGGGCTGCGTATTCGAATTCGTCTCGTCGTTCTGAGCAACTTTCATGTTGAAAGTATTTTAATCCGAGTTACGGATTAAAAGATATGATTTTCTGAAGATTTTATTAATTTCTGGTATTTAATTAATTATTTAAATTAATTCGAAATGAATTAATGACATCACCATGATGTCATGCTGACGTCAGCAGTCAACTGCGTTGACTGGGTCAAACTGACATGTGGGTCCAGTGGGACCCACCTGTCATACCCTGTTTAGGTTAATTAGGTCTTAGTTAAACTAAGTACTATTTAATTAAACTAACTAGTTAATTAGCTTAATTAAACATGATTAATTAACTTAATTAATTTAGTTAATTAATCAATTAATTAATTAAATTCATTTCTATTTTTATTTATTATTTATTTTTCTAATTAATTTTCTAATTCCTTTTTTTAATGGGGGCGTGGGCCCCGTTTGGCAGTGGCCTAGAGGGGGCCTAACGGGCGCTGGCGTTAGCGGGGCTGCGGGCTCCGGGCGGGGCGTACCCAGCGCCCAGCACGAGGGGGCAAGGCCGGCCGGCCGGAGCAGCATGCCGTGGCAAGGGGCAGCGCTGGCGGCGTGGCTAGCCGGAGCCGGTGAGGCAGGGGGAGGCGGTGCTGCCGGGGGGCAGCAGCGGCGAGCAGCTGCTGGGGTGGCCACTACGGGCGCGCGCGCGTGAGCGCTGGAGGCGCGGGCGCGGCCCCGCGCGTGTGAGCGCGCGTGGGTGCGCGGGCGGCAGGGGGAATAGCACGGCGGGGGCGCGCACTACGCGGCACGGGCTCGCGGTGCGCGGCGGGAGCGAGGCAGAGGGCGGCGAGCGCGCGCGTGCGCGTGCGCACGTGAGCGGCGGGTGGCCCGGAGCGTGAGCTCCGGCACGCGGGCGCAGCCGAGCTGCGCGGACGGTGAACGGGAGAGAGGAGGGGCGCAGGGACATGGGAAGGAGGAGGGCGGAGGCCGTGGCCTCACCGGGCTTCGTAGGGGCAACGGCAGCGGGTGTCGAGGTGGGGGACGGGGACGGCGCGATGCGACACAGGGGAGGACGATGGTGTGGCGGTCCGGCGAGGAGGCGTGGTCGAGGCGGCGTTCCGGGCGACGACGGGGCGACGAGGTCGGTGAAGGCTGTTGGGGAGGAGGACGGGGACACGAGGTGGCTGATCCGGCAACGAAGCTCGGCGGCGGGGCGCGGGATCCACGGCGGCAACGGCGACGTCGGCAGGGGCGCGGGCGGGGTTGAGCCCCGATCCAGATCGGGGGGCGAGAGGGAGGAGAGAGTGGGGGGTTACGGTTAGGGTTTTCCCCCCTCCTGGGGATAAGGTAGGGGCGGGTTGGCCAGGGGGGCCCTTTTATTCTTTTTTTTTGCTTTTGTATTTTCTTTTCTTTTATTTCTGTTTTATCTTTGTTTCTTATTGTTTTAGTCTTTTGTGAAATATATACTTGGCATCTAATTTGGTATTTCAATTTAGTCCACTGCCACAAAAACTCTAGTCCCCAAATAATTTAGTTTGATATTTTATTTAATTAGTGAAGGCATTTAAATAATTAGTTTTGCTACTATTTAAATCATTATGGTGTAGTTAAGCATTTCATAAAAGTTTGGTTTCACCACCCCATTTACCTATGATTTATCCGACACATTTAGAACATTTTAGTTTTATTTTTGGAAAACTTTTGTTGTTTGCCTTAATTTCAAATTTGAATTTGAATCGTTTTCGAACTAACACGAGATTAGCGACAGTAACGGAGGTGACGTGGTGTCATTAGCAGAGGTTACTGTAGCTTGATTATCCGGGCGTTACACAGTGCAACGATGCAAAAGAAATGCAAGACACCTTATGCAAGATATGTGCAACCAATAAAATCTTGCCAAATTAGAACATGCACCTTATTGGGTGAACAGGATAGGCCACCTGCCTTTGACTCCTTGAGCTCAGAATAGTCATTAGGATCATATTCTGAATATGAATCTATAGGTTGGGAGGATGTGGGTTTTCATTGCATCCACAATGGACCTCAACCCCTTGATGCCAAGTTTGTTATCCATTGAACTGTTTCACAATATTCTTCTGATGTGCACATTCTTATATTCATTGTGATTACATACCATATCTGTAAAGCATGAAAACACAAATAGTAGTGAGATTATCTTTGTAATGCAGAGGATATTGTAATATAATAGAGGATCCTTGTAAACCCTTGTGTGCTATCACTGGATTCTGATGAGAGAGCCCATGTGTGCTGTAATATGGTGAGTAGATTAATATAATCTGGCACAACTACATAAAAAATAGGCTTCCTGTTGGGAGCCCCAGATATAAGGATAGTTGGCAGATGATAGGTTCATAATATACCGTATAAAAAGTTTATTGCCAAACCATGATAACGAGAGCGCAAGCCAGTCATATCATAGTGTAGATAATAGGGGTACACCATAACCACCATAAATAAATCGGGAAAGCGGAACTGGCTGGAAACCACAAGGTTTTGTCGCTACTAATATGCAGCCTATCAATCACCTACAAGCCAGCTCTATTCATCTGAAGGCGCCCAACTGTTACTATCAGTTCAGTCTATCAAAGACCGCGCAGCTCCCACCATTTCTGGGGTATTATGGCAGACCACCTCGAAGTGCGAAATCATTTAGTAGAACCGCCCAATAGAGCCGTCGACTACACATGTCCCTCCCCTTCCTGACAAGGAACATACTGTGCTTACTAAAGAAGAATAGGAGAGGAACATGTTAAAGAATAGAAGGGGAAGCATATTATTGAGATTCCCCTTCTTTCTATTCAATGTTGGTTGCCCACCCATGATGAATCAGAGCACCCAAAGATATGCAATTCCATGATGTCTCTCTATATGCATTTGGAAACTCAATTGGGAGCATCATCTAACCAATTAAATGTGTGTCTGTTAGCTAATGTCAGTATCATATCACATTCATACTTGAAGAACCTTAGGACATATGATTGGTGTGTTATTTAGCTTTAAAGGGTGGACAGCTGCTAGTAGGACACAAAGCACCTACGTAGATCGAGTGTAGATATAATGGGAAAACCCTAAGCATCAGGAGTAAAATCAGGAAAGTGGAACTTGCTGGAATATATGTGCTAGTATTGCCGGTACAACTAGAAAGGCTTCGGATACCAACTCTCTTCAACTGAAGGTGCAGCACTGTTAATATCAGTGTAACTCTCAAAGGTGACACAGCTCCCCGCATTTCCTTGCTAATATTATAGGATTCAAGTGGGCAAGCCACTACAATTCCTATTCCTATGTTTACAAAATCATACAAATCAAAGAGGCCCGAAGAGTTGAAAGTGTCCATGACAACCGATCGAATAGACCTCTACACTGTAAATGTCCCTGCTCCTCTTCACTACAAGGAACATACTATACGACTGGTAACCCACAAGTATAGGGGATCGCAATAGTTTTCGAGGGTAGAGTATTCAACCCAAATTTATAGATTCGACACAAGGGGCGCCAAAGAATATTTGAAGGTATTAGCAGCTGAGTTATCAATTCAACCACACCTAGAGATTAATTATCTGCAACAAGTGATCAGTAGCAAAGTAATATGATAGTTTTGATAGTGGTGACAATAGCAATAGTAACGGTAACAGTGATAGCAGTAGTTTTGTAGCAAGTGTAATAGTGATGATAGCAGTAGTAACTTAGCAAGAACAATATAAGATAAATTCATAGGCATTGGATCGGTGGCTTGTTGGATGATATTCATCATGAGACAGTTATAACCTAGGGCGATACGGCACTAGCTCCAGTTCATTGATATAATGTAGGCATGTATTCCGTAAATCGTCATGTGTGCTTATGGAAAGAACTTGCATGACATCTTTTGTCCTACCCTCCCGTGGCAGTGGGGTCCATATTTGAAACTAAGGGGTATTAAGGCCTCCTTTTCATAGAGCACCGGAACAAAGCATTAACACATAGGGAATGCATGAACTCCTAAAACTATGGTCATCACCGGAGTGGGCCCGGCTATTGTCACTCCGGGGTTTCTGGATCATAACACGTAGTAGGTGACTGTAACTTGCAAGATCGGATCTAGAACATGGATATAATGGTGATAACATAAACGTTTCAGATCTGAAATCATGGCACCTGGGCCCAAAGTGACAAGCATTAAGCATGGCAAAGTCATAGCAACATCAATCTAAGAACATAAGGATCAAGCCCTAACAAAACTAACTCGATTACATGATGAATCTCATCCAACTCCCCATCGACCAGCGAGCCTACGAAGGAATTACTCACTCCCGGTGGGGAGCATCATGGAATTGGCGATGGAGAAGGGTTGGTGATGATGAAGAACGAAGATCCCCCTCTCTGGAGCCCCAAACGGACTCCAGATCAGGCCTCCTGAGGAAGAACATGAGGTGGCGGCGGCTCCATATCATGGATCGCGATAATTCTTTCTCCCTGATTTTTTCTGAAAAAATAGGATTTTATAGTGTCAGTTTTAGGGTCTGCGGGGCCACCGGGTGGGGACAACCCACCTGGGCACGCCAGGAGAGGGGGGCGCGCCCTGGTGGGTCGTGCCCACCCAGGTGCCCCTCTCTGGTGGATGTTTGCTCCAGAAATTCATATTTATTGCATAAAAATTCCTCGCAAAGTTTCGTTCCATTCCGAGAACTTTTATTTTTGCACAAAAACAACACCATGGTAGTTCTGCTGAAAACAGCGTCAGTCCGGGATTAGTTTCATTCAAATCATGCAAATTAGAGTCCAAAACAAGAGGAAAAGCGTTAGGAAAAGTAGATACATTGGAGACGTATCAACTCCCCCAAGCTTAAACCTTTGCTTGTCCTCAAGCAATCCAGCTGATAAAGTGAAAATGAAAAGGAAAAACTTTTACGAACTGTTTTGCTCTTGTTTGCATAAATAAGCTAAAACAGCACCCAGGTTTTCAACCAACATTATAACTAACCATGCCGACAATAACTCTTAAAGATTATATTAACTCATATCAATGACATAATCAGCTAGCGAGCAGTAATAAGGTATCTCAAACGGCAACTTGTTGTCAAAACAACCATGATATAATATGACAATAGTGGTATCTCGCTAGCCCTTTCTAAGACCGCAAAACATAAATGCACATCACCTCCAAAGTTCAAGCAGCGACTAAACATTGTAATTCATGGTAGAAGAGATCCAGTCATGATGCACCCATAATTAGCTACACACAATGCATAAGTCATGACAACTATGCTCTCAGGTTCTAGCGCTTGTTTTAGAAGGTGATGACACAACATAAAAGTAAATAGATAGTCCCTTCAGAGAGGGAAGCAGTGATTTGCAGAGGTGCCAGAGCTCAAGTTTTAAAACATAGGTAAATGATATTTTGAGACATGCACCCTTCTCATTTACTTCACGACTATCAGTTATCAATATCTTCCATGCTAAACACGCTAGTGGCGGTTCCCAAGCGATAAAAGTAAAGGTTTTGACTCCATTGGGAGTTTTTGTTTGATTATTTGAGAGATTAAGTCTTTTTCTGTTTACAGTTTGGGACTGGGCATCCCTATTACCGCCCTTTTCTCGTGTGATGGCGAGTGAATAAACACTCGACCTGAGAATAACCCGCTTAGAACGAAAGATATCGACCACCTCCTGTCGTTCCATGAACGATCCAGACACACACAAAGGATATTTTTTAGAAGTTTTTAGAGGTGGCACATGCATATTTACTTAGGACGACAGGGTAATACCGCATATAGGTAGGTATGGTGGACTCATCTGGAATAACTTTGGGTTCAAAGTTTTTGATGTACAATCAGAATCCCCACTTAGTACAGGCGAAGGGTAGCAATTAGATTGAGAAGCGGCCAGCTAGAGAGCAATAACAGTCATAAACATGCATTATGCATAAGTAACACTGGACACTAGCATGAGTAGGATATGAACACCGTGAACATAAATATGATAGAGGCTATGTTGGTTTTAATTCAACTACATGCATGAACATGTGCCAAGTCAAGCCACTCGAACATTCAGAGGAGGATACCATATCATCATACTACATCACAATCATTTTAACGCAATGTTGATATCCAAGATAAATCATTATCCACTCCTAGCTACTTATGCATGGCATGAGGAACTATAATCTCTAATTGTCATTGCAAACATGTTTAATCATAAGGGGCTGAATCATGGATACTAGATTAAACATATTTACACAAACAGAACAAGTCGAGTTCATACCAGTTTCTCTCTACCACGGCCAGTTCATCGAATATCGTCATTATTTCCTTTCACTTGCACGACCGAATGATATGAAAATAATAATAGTGCAAGAGCACCGTGGACTAAGCTGGAATCTGCAAACATTTTATTCAACAGGAGAAGACAAGGTAAAATGTGCTCTTTATTAGTTCAACAATTATTCATATGATAGCCACTCAACATTTTCATCGTGGTCTTCTCCTTGGTAAAACTCAAATAAAAAGAAGAGAAATTCAGAGAAACACACTAAAATATTTTTGGAGTTTTTGGTTTTCTTGAACAAGCAAATAAAAAGGGAAAAAGTAAAAACGAGAAAAACTATTTACACGGGAAGACTCCCAACAAGAAAAAGAAGAAAAAGGAAATCTTTTTGGATTTTGTTTTTAATATTACTACTAAGCATGCATAGAAAGTAAACTAACTACAACTAATTTTTTTGGTTTTACTAAAGTTTTTCAAACACACCAGAAGAAAGCAAGAAAAATAAACCTAAGCATGGATGATACAATGAAAAAGTGTGAACACCGACAAATGAAAATAAGTGGATATGAATGTAATGCCGGTGAGAAACACGTACTCCCCCAAGCTTAGGCTTTTGGCCTAACTTGGTAGTCGATCAGAAGCCTGGATGGTAGTAGTTGGCGTGGTAGCTCACGCAGGCTCTCGGTGCGGATGCCTCGGCCTGCCATGCTGCCTCCACTGCTGTGTTGTGAGCTCGAGCCTCGCTCTCAAGAACAAAATATCTCCCTTTGCTGTGATAGTGAAAAAGAGCAGGCGCATGCAAATACTTGTGTACAACAAATTTTTGGTTAAACAATAGATTGTAAGTGAAATTATCAATTTTTCCTTTAATGATATGATCTTTTAAGGTGTCGAAGTCCAAATACTGCGTGAGTAGGATAGGGTCAAAGGGCAAAGGTGCAACACCCAGCCCTCGTGCTAAACGCGTGGCATAAATTCCACCATAGAACCAGCCACTGTTAGCGTTATGCTGAAGTTGCGTGCAACAATCGCTCCAAGGTTATAATTCCTTTCACCGGTGTGAGCGGTGTGTATGAGGCTCAAGTCTAGAGCACAAAGTGCACTACAGTCTTGCTTTCCTACTATACATTTCCCGTTAAATAATGCAAAGTACAGAATTGCAGGAAATGAATGCTCTTTATTCTGCCTTGTGTCACTCCCCTTGTCTCACCGTAGCAAAGGCTAGTCAAGAAAGATTGGTATTCAGCCCTTGGCGATTCGTCAAGCAAACCACAGAATGGAAGTTTGCAGTGGTAAGCAAAATTTTCTAGTGAGATGGTAAATGGATTATCATAAAGCATAAACGACACCCTAGACTCATGGGGATGGAATTTAAATCCTTTGACAAACGATTCACTAAGAATGTGGCGTTGTTCGCACTTATCTGAAATGTAGGGACCGAGACCGGCATTGTGAACATATTGCTCAAATTCCTCCTTAATGCCCACAGGCATCATATACTCGTCGCAAGGCTATAAGAATGTTTTGGTGGCGACATCTCGTGTGGAACTTTCACTTGGTTCAACATATGACCGGTGAGCGGAGCTGTCACTAGAAGATGCCTCGAGGATCGCCTCCGCGAAGGACTCCTTCCAAAAAGGTTCATCGTGTTCACGTAAAATTTTCTGAAATTTTTTGAGTGACAAAAATTTATCAACAAAACTTTATAAGATTGATAGCAACTACTCATAGGGATACATAGAGGCCATAACAAGCATTCAAACTACTTAGAATTCTAAGAATTCAACATGCAAGCTCATCTATAGCAGCCCCAATAGTAGCTAATTATTCAAAATATAAACCACAAAAAACAAAAACTAATTGGACAAACAGTGGAGTCACATACCAAGCAACAATCCCCCGAAATAGTTTCGGAAACGGAGCTTCGAGCAAAGAGATCAAAATCCACGGGTTTGAGAGCAAGAGCACGGGAGAGAGAGCAATGGAGATTTTTTTCTGAAGGTAAGTGATGATGTGGTATGAATAGATAAGTGAGGGGGCCCACGTGGGGACCACAACCCACGAGGGCGCTTGGGGGTCCTAGCGCGCCCAGGTGGGGTGTGCCCACCTGGTGCACCTCCGTCTGATATTATTTGCACCAAAAATTCTTAAATAATCAAAAAAAATCATATTAAATTTTTAGGGCATTTTGGGAACTTTCATTTTTGGGTCATTTTTATTGCACGGGAAATTCAGAAAACAGACAAACCATGACATTTTATTTATTTAACTTATAAAAATAGAAAACAAAAATTAGGGACAGAAGGTAGTGCTTACTAAATTCATCAACTTCATACCGCTCAAAAATGATCCATTAATAAGGTTGATCAAGTCTTAGTAACAACCACTTTCGATTAGCATGGAACCGAAGAACTTCCATAAATCACTAAGTTACCTCAATGGGGATATGAATGTCCCCAACAATAAGCATTTCATATTTCTTTTTGATAGTAGGTAGAGGTATCTGAAAACTTCCAATAGTGATTATTGGAGATTTTTCAATAACATTAATACCATTCACTTGGCATTGTTTCTTCGGAAAGTGCACCGTATGCTCATTACCATTGATATGAAAAGTGACCTTGCTTTTATTGCAATCAATAACAGACCTTGCAGTATTCAAGAAGGGTCTACCATGGATAATCGACATGTTGTCGTCCTTGGGCATCTCAAGTATAACAAAGTCAGTCAAAATAGTAACATTAGCAACAACAATGGGCACATCCTCACAGATACCGATAGGTATGGCAGTTGATTTATTAGCCATTTGCAAAGATATTTCAGTAGGTGTGAGTTTATTCAAATAAGGTCTTTTATATAAAGAGAAAGGCATAACACTAACACCATCTCTAGAATCACACAAAGCAATTTTCACATTATTCATTTTGATAGAGCAAGGTATAGTTGGTATTCCCGTATCTCCAAGTTTTTTAGGTACTCCATCTTTAAAAGTGTAATTAGCAAGCATAGTGGAGATTTCAGCTTCTGGTATTTTTCTTTTATTAGTGATGATGTCTTTCATATACCTTGCATAAGGAGGCACTTTCAAGATATCAGTCAAGCGAGTACGCAAAAAAGACCGGCCTCAGCATTTCAGCAAAGCGTTCAAATTCTTCATCATCATTCTTGTTGGTTGACTTAGGTGGAAAAGGCATAGGTTTTTGAACCCATGGTTCTCTTTCTTTATCATGTTTTCTAGCAACAAAGTCTCTTTTATCATACCTTTTATTCTTAGTGTAACACCCACGATGCGGCTCTCCCACGTGTCGGAGCACGACTTAGAGGCATAACCGCATAGTAGGCATGTCGCAAGAGGGGTAATATTTACACATCCCATGTACTGAATAAGAAAGGGATAAAGAGTTGTCTTACAATCGCCACTTCACATAATACATAAATATAGCATTACATCATCCAAAATACAATCAAGGTCCGACTACGGAACCAAAATAAAGAAAGACCACCCCAAATGCTAGATCCCCGATCGACCCGACTGGGCTCCACTACCGATCAACTGGAAATGAAACAACACAACAAACATGATCTTCATCGAGCTCCCACTTGAGCTCAGCTACGTCATCTGCACTGGTATCATCGGCACCTGAAACTGTTTGGAAGTATCTGTGATCCACAAGGACTCATCAAACTCACACCCGCAAGATCAAGACTATTTAAGCTTATGGGTAGGAAAGGGTTGTGAAGTGGAGCTGCAGCAAGCACTAGCATATATGGTGGCTAACTTACGCAAAAGAGAGTGAGAAGAGAAGCAATGCACGGTCGTGAACTAGAAGTGATCAAGAAGTGATCCTGAAACTACTTACGTTCAAGCATAACACAAGAACCGTGTTCACTTCCCGGACTCCGCCGATAAGAGACCATCATGGCTACACACGCGGTTGATTCATTTTAATTAAGTTAAGTGTCAAGTTTTCTACAACCGGATATTAACAAATTCCCATCTGCCCATAACCACGGGCACGGCTTTCGAAAGTTCAAGACCTTGCAGGGGTGTCCCAACTTAGCCCATCACAAGCTCTCACGGTCAACGAAGGATATTCCTTCTCCCAGGAAGACCCGATCAGACTCGGAATCCCGGTTACAAGACATTTCGACAATGGTAAAACAAGACCAGCAAAGCCACCCGATGTGCCGACAAATCCCGATAGGAGTCGCACGTATCTCGTTCTCAGGTCACACCGGATGGACAAGACATCGGGTTGGCATAGACCCTGGTTGCCCAGGGGGCGCCGGACATCGCCCAGTTTGGACCAACACTCAGAGGAGCACTGGCCTAGGGGTTTAAAATAAAGATGACCCTTGAGTCTGCAGAACCCAAGGGAGAAAGGCTTAGGTGGCAAATGGTAAAACCAAGGTTGGGCCTTGCTGGAGGAGTTTTATTCAAAGCGAACTGTCAAGGGGTTCCCATAACACCCAACCACGTAAGGAACACAAAATCAAGGAACATAACACCGGTATGACGGAAACTAGGGCGGCAAGAGTGGAACAAAACACCAGGCATAAGGCCGAGCCTTACACCCTTTACCAAGTATATAGATGCATTAAAGTAAATAAGATATAATAATGATATCCCAACAATATCCATGTTCCAACATGGAACAATCTTTAGCTTCACCTGCAACTAGCAACGCTATAAGAGGGGCTGAGCAAAGCGGTAATATAGCCAAACAACGGTTTGCTAGGACAAGGTGGGTTAGAGGCTTGACATGGCAATGTGGGAGGCATGATATAGCAAGTGGTAGGTATCGCGACATAGCAATAGAGTGGGCAACTAGCAAGCAAAGATAGAAGTGATTTCGAGGGTATGATCATCTTGCCTGAGATCCCGCAAGGAAGAAGAACGAGTCCATGAAGAAGACAAACGGACGTAGTCGAACGGATCCTCACAACTCCGGAATGGAACCGAAGCTAACGAGGGAAGCAACCCGGAAAGAAGCAAACAACATAGTAAACAACCATCACATAACATGGCATGATGCACACCCAAGTATGATGCATGTCCGGTTTAATGAGGCATGGCATGGCAAAGTGCACAAGCAAACTACAAGTTAAGTGGATCTCAATATGCAATGAGTTGCATATTGACGAAACACCACATTCAAGTTATTTAGTTCGATCTCGTTTATGAACCCAACAATATTAAATGTTGTTAAACATGGCAAGAGATGAAGCATAAGTAAAATACACAGTTAGGCAAGTTTAAATGAGGCCGGAAATAACAAACAACAATTCCGGTAAATCCCCATATGCATTTAGCAATTTGGTGCAACAACAATTTTAAACATTTAAATGTTATTATCATGATGCGAATGACATGTGTAAGTTTTATGCAGTATTTATGAAAATGTTAACAAGAGCATATTATGAAGCATTAGTCATCGTGGCGGAAACAAAAGGGGTGCCACGGCGACGATAATGAAACGGTGCCACGGCAACGTTCCGGTTCCGACACCTCATTGAGACGTCGGTGCAAAAGAAAGTGACAGGAGCATGTCATGCAAGGATGGTTGGGTGCTCCCGGTTACCTGGTTCCCACGGGTGGACGGCATGGCAACGAGGAGGACCATGCAAGCGAAAATTTCAGACACGGTGCAAATGCGGGGTTCGTCTCATTCAACACACAAGCATTCGGTCCACGGGCGGTCGTCTCGATGGTTATACCTTTCGAAGCGTGCATTATCGGAATGGATCAAGTTCATAGAGGGAAGTAGGTGTTCTCGCGACGGCGGTAGAATTAGTGGTACACGTTTGTAGTCGCACAAGTTTCCGTAGATGTATGGGGTCACGGCAAGGAACTTGACGCATCGTTGAACTTGGCGTCCGAGGAATCCCGTGTAGCTGTACACGAGTGGTAGTCGAACTTAACGGTTCCGTTACATGGTTCTTTGGAGACGATAATGGTGTACGGGTCTTTTGGCCCTGATAGTCGTACACACATCCAAAGAGGAACTCGGCGTTCCAATGCGGTGTAGGGGTACATGCCGATGGTCGTCGTGGTACTTGGCATTTCGTTCAGCACTCGTTCGAGCATCCGTGTGATCTTGTCGGTGGTGTACTTGGCGATTTCCAAGGCGGCCTTGACGCATCCGTTCATAGAGGTACTTGGCGGTTTCGTTCAGTCGGTCTTGCTAGTCTCGGTAACGTAGTTGTACAATAGTGTCATCGAACTTGTCGAACCCAAACTCTTGAAGGACCGTCGTGGTACTTGGTGTCTCGTGTAACTGGCGTCCTTTCGACCTTGAGAGAGAAGGACCAGCACATCCACAATGCCCAATGGGGAGGGTCCTATAGCAACAGGAGGTCGATGGCGGAGCAGCAGCAAGACGAAGTGGAGCCGGAATCAGTCTTGGCGTGGAGCAAGGGAAGCAGAGCTTCTGGAGGCTGGAGAGGCCATGAACGTCGGGCTTGCGATGACACAGGGAGGAGGTGAGACCTCTGTGGCGCGTGGAGAGGGTCATGGTCGGGCTCGACCACGTCAGGGAGGCCATGACGGAGGGAGCGGGAGGCGCTGGACGCGGCCACACATGCGCTCGGCGAGGCACGCGGGAGGCAGGAGGCGAGGCAAGGCAAAGCAGAGGACGGGGAGGCCGGAGGAATTGTCCTGGGGCGGCGGAGTCCAATGAGGACGAGGTCTGGAGTAGGGCGGCGACTCCGATGACTGGCCGGCGAGGCCATGGCCTTGGGAGCAGAGGAGACACGCAGGAGGAAGGGGGAAAGGAGCGGACACGAGGAACGCAGTGACGCTACTGGATGGAGCTTGGGGGCGGCGAGGATGGAGGCAGCGGCAGCAGGGCGCGGGTGCATGTCCATGGGGATCGGGATCCCCCTCCTGGTCGCGCTGGGAGGTGAGGGAGGAAGCGAGAGGAAGAGGGAGGTTGGCGGCGCTGGTGGGAGAAGGAGGCGGGGCAACGAGGGGATCGAGTGGAGGCCTCTCCTGCGGCTAGGATTAGAAGGGAATGGGCCTTGGAGGCCGACCCAGTGGAGAGGGAGGCGCCTAGGCGCAGATGGGCCTGCATGGCTGGCCTCTCTTCTCTCCCACAACCTCTCTTCTCAAAACAGAGGAGAGAAAGAAAAAAAAGAAAGGAAGCAAAAGAGAGAAAAGAAATGGGTTAGAGGAAGGATTTGGGCACGCGGATTATTTTCCCGAAGTCGCAAGAATGCACTGGTTCCAAGAAAATAGAAATGGACAAGATCGAATGATAAGAATTCAAACTAATTTGAATTTAATTCAAATGGGTTTGAACTAGGACGAGGTTTTAGGAGTATCCAGAAATATTGAGAATTTTGGTAGAGCTCCGGAAAGTGACAAAAGAATTTAGGGCAAAGATTGGAGACGAGGAATTTAGTAAGAAAAGCATGGAATATTTTGCAAGTGTGTTGTGGTAAATTCCAAAGGATGGAATATTTATTATAGCCCCCTAATATTGGGAGGATATGTTATAAACAGAATCACCATGTGAATATCCCTCGATTTAAATGAATCGAAGATCCATAAAATTTAATTGGATGAGTTTTAAGAAGAGGTGCAAGATGACATGATGCAATGCACATGATGCAAAAAAGAAAGCAAAGAACCAAACAAATCACATGACGAATCTCGGAAACCATGGAAGGCATCTGAAGCTCCGGTCTTGGGGCGTTACAACACTCCACCACTACAAGAGGATCTCGTCCCGAGATCTAGGATGGCACCGGAGGGAAACGGAAGAGGAAGAGGAGAGGTAAAACTAAGTTGCTTCTTTGACAAACGAGTGAAACCAAAGAACCTTGAGAGGTTAAACAGATTAGAGAAGAGAATACAACAGAGATGAACGAGGTTGAAAACACTCCGTTAGAAAGGAGGAACAAGGAAGATTACGGGAACCTTGTAGGTTGACAGACATAAGAAAAGGGTTTCAATGGACAAGAAGTACATGCAAGCACTCCGGTTGAAACAAGATGTACAAGGAACGAGAAAAAATCAATTACGACAACACTCCGGTTAACACAAGATAGAGAAGGAATAAGAATGATATAATTTGGACAGCACTCCGACTGTAAATGGAAGGAATTCAACATTAATTTGACAATATGAGAGGATACTTGATGAGATCAACAACACACTGCCTCCGGAACTATTGAAAGAATGGCACAAGGGGTAAGAAAGATTTCAGACAACACTTTGGTTGAGAAGGGAGGCAAAACTTGATAAAATGGGAAAAACTTGAAAAGAGGGCACGACACTCTGCTTGAATGGACAAGCCCGAAAAGAACATGATCTTTGACAAAACGAGATGGTGGGTGAATATAGCAACAATACAATGCCTCCGGAATGAATGTAAGAATGGAATCAAAAGAACGGAGGAGAAAACCACATCTTCTGCCTCAAATGAGCTTGAAAAAGCATCTTTAGGAGAAGAGTCGAACGGAGTTGTTGAAAAACCAACAACGAAAGGAGTAAACTTATTGTGGGATTATGGAAAACATCTCGAAATCTTGAGGTGAAATTCTGCCACTACGGAAGCAAAAGATTGGATTAAAGTCAACAAGGAGATGACAAACTTATTTCACCGGGAGGATGAAACAAGAACTTGGGTCATTTATGAGCACCATAATTTGCAACAATCCTTAGGGAAAGCTTTCGGTGAAATATAACCCAAGATAATTCCAATGAAGAGATTGATGGGTTGAAAGGATCTCTTGAACAAAGAGAAAATGATGGATTTAAATATCTCATTGCTGACAACTGGTGAATCGTGAAACACGAAGAGAAATTTTCAAGAATGACATAACACCATCCCAAAAGATACATCAAGATCGTAACACCTCTAGAACACGAGAGAGAGAAAGAGAGAGAGAGAGAGAGAGAGAGAGAGAGAGAGAGATCAAACACATAGCTACTGGTACATACCCTCAGCCCTGAGGGAGAACTACTCCCTCCTCGTCATGGAGAGCACCGGGATGATGAAGATGGCCACCGGAGAGGGATTCCCCCCTCCGGCAGGGTGCCGGAATGGGTCTAGATTGGTTTTCGGTGGCTATGGAGGCTTCTGGCAGCGGAACTCCCGATCTATTGTGCTCCTCGAAGTTTTTAGGGTATATGGGTATATATCGGAGGAAGAAGTACGTCGGTGAAGCAACAGGGGGCCCACGAGGGTGGAGGGCGCGCCTGGGGGGGTAGGCACGCCCCCCTACCTTGTGGCTTCCTCCTTTATTTCTTGACGTAGGATCCAAGTCTCCTGGATCATGTTCGTTCCGAAAATCACGTTCCCGAAGGTTTCATTCCGTTTGGACTCCGTTTGATATTCCTTTTCTTCGAAACCCTAAAATAGGCAAAAAAAACAACGATTCTGGGTTGGGCCTCCGGTTAATAGGTTAGTCCCAAAAATAATATAAAAGTGGATAATAAAACCCAATAATGTCCAAAATAGTAGATAATATAGCATGGAGCAATCAAAAATTATAGATACGTTGGAGACGTATCAAACATCCCCAAGCTTAATTCTTGCTAGTCCTCGAGTAGGTAAATGATAAAAACAGAATTTTTGATGTGGAATGCTACCTAACATATTTCTCTAAGTAATTCTCTTCATGTTGGCATAAATGTTCAGATCCATAAGATTCAAGACAAAAGTTTAATATTGACATAAAAATACTAATACTTCAAGCATACTAACTAAGCAATCATGTCTTCTCAAAATAACATGGCCAAAGAAAGTTCATCCCTACAAATCATTTAGTTTGGTCATGCTCCATTTTCGTCACACAAGAATGCTCTCATCATGCACAACCCCGATGACAAGCCAAGCAATTGTTTCATACTTTAGTAATCTCAAACTTTTTTCAACTTTCACGCAATACATGAGCGTGAGCCATGGATATATCACTACGGGTGGAATAGAATATAATGAGGGGGTTATGTGGAGAAGACAAAAAGGAGAAAGTCTCACATCGACGCGGCTAATCAATGGGCTAGGGAGATGCCCATCAATTGATGTCAATGCAAGGAGTAGGGATTGCCATGCAACGGATGCACTAGAGCTATAAATGTATGAAAGCTCAACAAAAGAAACTAAGTGGGTGTGCATCCAACTTGCTTGCTCACAAAGACCTAGGGCACTTGAGGAGGCCCATTGTTGGAATATACAAGTCAAGTTCTATAATGAAAATTTCCCACTAGTATATGAAAGTGACAAAACAAGAGACTATCTATCATGAAGATCATGGTGCTACTTTGAAGCACAAGTGTGGAAAAAAGGATAGTAGCATTGTCCCTTTTATTTTATTTTTATTTTTTTATTTGGCCTTTATTTTTATTTTCTTTTTGGCCTTTTTTTATTTGGCCTTTCTTTTTTTTGGCATTTCTTTTTTTGGGGGACAATGCTCTATTAATGATAATCATCACACTTCTATTTATTTACAACTCAAAGATTACAACTCGATACTAGAACAAAGTATGACTCTATATGAATGCCTCCGGTGGTGTACCGAGATGGGCAATGAATCAAGAGTGACATGTATGATAAATTATGCATGGTGGCTTTGCCACAAATATGATGTCAACTACATGATCATGCAAAGCAATATGACAATGATGATGCGTGTCATAATAAACGGAATGGTGGAAAGTTGCATGGCAATATATCTCGGAATGGCTATGGAAATGCCATAATAGGTAGGTATGGTGGCTGTTTTGAGGAAGATATAAGGAGGTTTATGTGTGAAAGAGCGTATCATATCACGGGGTTTGGATGCACCGGCGAAGTTTGCACCAACTCTCAATGTGAGAAAGGGCAATGCACGGTACCGAAGAGGCTAGCAATGATGGAAGGGTGAGAGTGCGTATAATCCATGGACTCAACATTAGTCATAAAGAACTCACATACTTATTGCAAAAATCTACAAGTCATCAAAAACCAAGCATTACGCGCATGCTCCTAGGGGGATAGATTGGTAGGAAAAGACCATCGTTCGTCCCCGACCGCCACTCATAAGGAAGACAATCAAATAACACCTCATGTTTCAAATTTGTTACACAATGTTTACCATACGTGCATGCTACGGGACTTGCAAACTTCAACACAAGTATTTCTCAAATTCACAACTACTCAACTAGCACAACTTTGATATCACTATCTCCATATCTCAAAACAATCATCAAGTATCAAACTTCTCTTAGTATTCAATGCACTTATATGAAAGTTTTTATTATATCCCTCTTGGATGCCCATCATATTAAGACTAATTTCATAACCAAAGCAAATTACCATGCTGTTCTAAACACTCTCAAAATAATATAAGTGAAGCATGATAGTTCATCTATTTCTACAAAATAAAACCACCACCGTGCTCTAAAAAGATATAAGTGAAGCACTAGAGCAAATGACAAACTACTCCGAAAGATTAAGTGAAGATCAATGAGTAGTCGAACAATTATGAAACTACATGAAGACTCTCTAACATTTAATAATTTCAGATCTTGGTATTTTATTCAAACATCAAGCAAAACAAAATTAAATAAAATGACGCTCCAAGCAAAACACATATCATGTGGCGAATAAAAATATAGCTCCAAGTAAAGTTACCGATGAACGAAGACGAAAGAGGGGATGCCTTCCGGGGCATCCCCAAGCTTAGGATCTTGGTTGTCCTTAAATATTTCCTTGGGGTGCCTAGGGCATCCACAAGATTAGGCTCTTGCCACTCCTTATTCCATAGTCCATCGAATCTTTACCCAAAACTTAAAAACTTCACAACACAAAACTTAATAGAAAACTCGTAAGCTCCGTTAGCGAAAGAAAACAAAACACCACTTCAAGGTAATGTAATGAACTCATTATTTATTTATATTGGTGTTAAACCTACCGTATTCCAACTTCTCTATGGTTTATAAACTCTTTTACCAGCCATAGATTCATTAAAATAAGCAAACAACACACGAAAAACAGAATCTGTCAAAAACAGAATAGTCTGTAGTAATCTGTAACTAACGCAAACTTCTGGAAGCTCAAAAATTCTAAAATAAATTGCTGGACGTGAGGAATTTATCTATTAGTCATATTCAAGAAGAATTAACTAAATAGCACTCTCCAATAAAAAGTGGCAGCAATTCTCGTGAGCGCTAAAGTTTCTGTTTTTTACAGCAAGATCAACAAGACTTTCCCCAAGTCTTCCCAACGGTTATACTTGGCTCCAACACTAACTAAAAGCATAAAACCATATATAAACAGAGGCTATATGAATTATTTATTACTAAACAGGATCAAAAAGAAAAGAACAAAAATAAAATTGGGTTGCCTCCCAACAAGCGCTATCGTTTAACGCCCCTAGCTAGGCATGATGATTTCAATGATGCTCACATAAAGGATAAGAATTGTAACATAAAGAGAGCATCATGAAGAATATGACTAGCACATTTAAGTCTAACCCACTTCCTATGCATAGGGATTTTGTGAGCATACAACTTGTTGGAACAAGAATCAACTTGCATAGGAAGGTAAAACAAGCATAACTTCAAGATTTTCAACACATAGAGAGGAAACTTGATATTATTGCAACTCCTACAAGCATATATTCCTCCCTCATAATCATTTTCAGTAGCATAATGAATGAATTTAACAATATAACCAGCACCTAAAGCATTCTTTTCATGATCTACAAGCATAGAAAATTTACAACTCTCTACATAAGCAAAATTCTTCTCATGAATAATAGTGGGAGCAAACTCAAGAAAATAATTATCATGTGAGGCATAATCCAATTGAAAACTAAAATCATGATGACAAGTTTCATGGATATCATTATTCTTTATATCATACAAGTCATCACAATAATCATCATAGATAGCAACTTTGTTCTCATAATCAATTGGTACCTCTTCCGAAATAGTGGATTCATCACAAAATAAAGTCATGACCTCTCCAAATCCACTTTCATCAATATAATCATCATAAATAGGAGGCATGCTTTCATCATAATAAATTTTCTCATAAAACTTGGGGGACAAAAAATATCATCTTCATCAAACATAGCTTCCCCAAGCTTGTGGCTTTCCATATCATTAGCATCATGGATATTCAAGGAATTCATACTAACAACATTGCAATCATGCTCATCATTCAAATATTTAGTGCCAAACATTCTAATGCATTCTTCTTCTAGCACTTGAGCACAATTATCGGAATCCTTATTCTCATGAAAGATATTAAAAATATGAAGCATATGAGGTATCCTCAATTCCATTTTTTTGTAGTTTTCTTTTATAAACTAAACTAGTGCTAAAACAAGAAACAAAAAGAATCGATTGCAAGATCTAAAGATATACCTTCAAGCACTCACCTCCCCGGCAAGGGCGCCAGAAAAGATCTTGATGTCTACTACACAACCTTCTTCTTGTAGACATTGTTGGGCCTCCAAGTGTAGAGGTTTGTAGGACAGTAGCAAATTTCCCTCTAGTGGATGACCTAAGGTTTATCAATCCGTAGGAGGCGTAGGATGAAGATGGTCTCTCTCAAACAACCCTGCAACCAAATAACAAAGAGTCTCTTGTGTCCCCAACATACCCAATACAATTGTAAATTGTATAGGTGCACTAGTTCGGTGAAGAGATGGTGATACAAGTGGTATATGGATGGTAGATAAAGGTTTTTGTAATCTGAACATATAAAAACAGCAAGATAACTAATGATAAAAGTGAGCGTAAACGGTATTGCAATGCGTTGAAACAAGCCCTAGGGTTCATACTTTCACTAGTGCAAGTCCTCTCAACAATAATAACATAATTGGATCATATAACGATCCCTCAACATGCAACAAAGAGTCACTCCAAAGTCACTAATAGCGGAGAACAAACGAAGAGATTATGGTAGGGTACGAAACCACCTCAAAGTTATTCTTTCCAATCAATCCGTTGGGCTATTCCTATAAGTGTCATAAACAGCCCTAGAGTTCATACTAGAATAACACCTTAAGACACAATCAACCAAAACCCTAATGTCACCTAGATACTCCAATGTAACCTCAAGTATCCGTGGGTATGATTATACGATATGCATCACACAATCCCAGATTCATCTATTCAACCAACACAAAAGTACTTCAAAGAGTGCCCCAAAGTTTCTACTAGAGAGTCAAGACGAAAATGTGTGCCAACCCCTATGCATAGGTTCATGGGCGGTACCCGCAAGTTGATCACCAAAACATACATCAAGTGGATCAATAGAATACCCCATTGTCACCACGGGTATCCCACGCAAGACATACATCAAGTGTTCTCAAATCATTAAAGACTCAACCCGATAAGATAACTTCAAAGGGAAAACTCAATCCATTACAAGAGAGTAGAGGGGAGAAACATCATAAGATCCAACTATAATAGCAAAGCTCGCGATACATCAAGATCGTACCACCTCAAGAACACGAGAGAGAGAGAGAGAGATCAAACACATAGCTACTGGTACATACCCTCAGCACCGAGGGAGAACTACTCCCTCCTCGTCATGGAGAGTACCGGGATGATGAAGATGGCCACCGGAGAGGGATTCCCCCCTCCAGTAGGGTGCCGGAACAGGTCTAGATTGGTTTTCGGTGGCTACAGAGGCTTCTGGCGGCGGAACTCCTGATCTATTGTGCTCCTCGAAGTTTTTAGGGTATATGGGTATATATGGGAGGAAGAAGTACGTCGGTGAAGCAACAGGGGGCCCACGAGGGTGGAGGGTGCGCCTGGGGGCTAGGCGCGCCCCCTACCTCATGGCTTCCTCCTTTATTTCTTGACGTAGGGTCCAAGTCTCCTGGATCATGTTCGTTCCGAAAAGCATGTTCCCGAAGGTTTCATTCCGTTTGGACTCCGTTTGATATTCCTTTTTTGCGGAACTCTGAAATAGGCAAAAAAAACAACAATTCTGGGCTGGGCCTCCGGTTAATAGGTTAGTCCCAAAAATAATATAAAAGTGGATAATAAAGCCCAATAATGTCCAAAACAGTAGATAATATAGCATGGAGCAATCAAAAATTATAGATACGTTGAAGACGTATCAACGACTCGGGAAGATCTCGGCCACACTTTGTGTCTGGCTCTGCCGCGAGCACGGCCATGCCTTTGCGCTTCACATCCTTGACCTTGACCTTCTTCTCCTCTAGATCTGCAGCAGGGAGCTCGAGGAGGGAGAGGCGCCCCTCCTCAACTCTTTCACACTTGGTTGCTATGTTGAACAGCTCCAAAGTCATGCACAGCTCCTCATGGATGGTGAGCTCCTCCTTCATCTTGATGTCGCGGACGCCATCAGAAAATGCTGAGATGATGGCCTCATCCATCACCTTGGGGATATTGAGACGCACGCTTTTGAAGCGTTGTATGTACTTCTGCAGGGTCTCTCCTGGCTGTTGCTTGATGCGGCGCAGGTCACCCGCGGCCGGGGGCGTTCGCGGGTGCCCTGGAAGTTGGCGACGAAGCTGTCGCGCATCTAGTTCCAGCAGAAGATCGAGCCCGAGGGCAGGCTTAGGAGCCATGAGCGGGCGTCGTCCTTGAGAGCCCTGGGAAACCAGTTCGCCATGACCTTTTTGTCGCCGTTGGCCGCCTCGATGCTCGGCTCGTAGAGCTGCAAGAACTCCGCAGGGTCGGGGGTGCCGTCGTAGCGAGGAGGCAGGTCCGGCTTGAACTTGCCTGGCCAGACGATGCTACGCAGCTCAGGAGTGAAGGCGCGGTAGCCTAGCATGGCCACCGGGGCCCGTCTTGGAGGCGGAGCTTGATCTTGGTGTCCCTGCGCCGCCACGGCAAGTGGCGCATGGCCCTGCCGAGGCAAGCGATCCTGGTCGCGGTGGAGCATTTTCTTGCGGACGAGGGATCTCTTGGCAGCTTCTTTCTTCGTGCGCGGGCACACGGTGCGGTGGGTCACATCGTGGGACCGCATATCTTGGAGCGAGGATGCCGTCTTGACGCAGAGGAGGCGGAGGCGCTCCATGAGCCGCACGCCTCGGCGCGAGGGTGCCATCTTGGTGCAGAGGGGCAGAGGCGCTCCGTGGGCCACATCGCCTGTAGCCGGGGGCGGGCAAGGCAGCGAGAGGGATGGTGCAGGAGAGCCCCCCGCGGCGCTGACGAGCTCGGCGATGAGGTCCAACCAGTCCTCGTAGAGGTCGTCGACCGGGCAGTAGCGTAGGAGCTCGCGTGTCATGAGTAGCGCGGCATGTGCATTCGTGGGTGCACTGCGAGCGTGAGACGATGAGCCAGTCGGAGTCAACGACGGGGCGGCGGTGCGGCCGTCTCGCCGCACGGAGGGTGCAGTGAGGAGGCTTGCTGCTCGTTTGCCACCGGGCCGGTGGCAGCGTTGGCGGCGGGTGACAGAGAATGAGGGGGAGGCCCGCCGACAGGGGCTGTCTAAGCGACACGGGTGGTGAGGGTCGGCCATGAACTCAGCGGAGTGGCGAAGCATGGATTGACAGAGGGGAAAGCTTCAGCACACCCCTACCTGGCGCGCCAAATGTCGGATTTTGGGTTCCAGCAAACCCCTTGAGGTTCGAACACTGGGGTGCGCATGAAGATCTCTTCCCCCCCCCCTCTATCTCGCACACACCATGATCTCATGGCCTAGCTCAACGAACCCAAGGAACACAAGATGCAAGAGTTTATACTGGTTCGGGCCACCAATGCGGTGTAATACCCTACTCCAGTGTGGTGTGGTGGATTGCCTCTTGGGCCGAGGAAGAACAGTTACAAGGGAAGAACAGCCTCCTGAGGAGAGGTGCTCTTGTGCTTGGTGAGTGTGGTGGCTTTGGTGGAATGGATCTGGTCCAAGATTATCTCTTCCCATCAGATCCCCTCTCTACGGTGGAGGCTAGTCCTATTTATAGAGGCCTAGGTCCTCTCCCCAAATATTCAGTGGGAAGGCATCCCACAATGTCCAATTTGAAGGGGGACAACTAGTACAGGCTATCCTGACAAAAGGTGGTCTTCGCCTGCCAAAGGCTCTGGTGGTGACGTCGTCTTGGGCTCCACGGTGACCTCCATCCTGCTGTCCTACTGGTCTTGGTCTTGTTGCACCGATATGGAAACCTTTGCCTAATGCCTCGGGACTCCTCGCCCGCGCTTGCTTCTTTAGCACCAAAAAGGAAATGAGGACACTGCGCGCGCTGGCGCCCGCCTAGCTCTGGTCGTCATGGCTTGCGTCACACAAACCTCACGAGGTGTCCCTTGCCTTGATCTCTCCGCCCCTTGCGAGCCAGCCTGGTGAGGCTGCCCCTGAGGAGGTCTTGCATCGTCCGCCTCACAAGGCTTGGCTCCTCGCGAGGGTCTTGAGTGTTTGCTGGTGAAGATGGGCCGTACAGGGCCGCTGGTGGAGCCACGCCGCGGGCCGCAGGCAGGCAAGTCTAGGGACCCCCATTTCGAGAACGCCGACAGCAGCTACGATTATGGTACTGAATATAAAGGCATGTCTGCATGCAAGTCGTGTGACTTTTGTCATTTGGGCTAGTCGACCATTTCAGGCGGTTGGATGAAGATCCTACGTCTCCTAACCCTTCTTCTTCCCATAAAGAACACCGCACGGGCCGCCGGCCGAACCATCAGCTCTGACCCCCCCCCCGCCCTCCCCTGAACCGCCCCCATCGCCTCTGTTCCTCCGCCACCCCGCCCCTCCCTCGTCAAGTTTTCTTCGTTCGCCGAGGCCCCACCACCGCCCCCACCACCACCGTCCCCACCTGAGCCCCTTCCTTCGCACGGGCGAACTCTGGCGAGCTCTCAAAAATCGAATGAACCAAATTTGAAATTTAGTCTACTATCATTTAACTAGTGTGGAATATAAAAGGGGAAAACCATAAGCATTGCGAGTATAGTGTTGAGCATGCTGTGGCGGATCTGAAGGTGTAAATCAGACAAAGGCAACTTCGCAACCAATGTTTGCTTTCAACCAACAAGTAAGCAATGGACAAGAAATCAGAGTAAAGCAGTGCGATCTATTTTCTTGCTGCAAAACATAAGTTGAGCAGATACGAAAGAGTACCGCCTCTAGTGCGGCGCTGTGTATGCATCTGCTGAGAATTTGACGGTGATGCGGTAGCTAGGGGTGGGCATATAACCCGAAAACCGAACGACCGAACCGAGTTAACCTGAACCGAAGCCGAAGTATTCGGTACTATGCTCGGTTAGCAATTCTAACAACCCGAATTTACTTCGGTGATTTTGGTCTGCATGCTTGGTCAACCGAATTGACCGAAGCACCGAGGCCCACCTCTAAACTTCTCGCGCGTCCTCCATAAATTAGTTTCATTCGTACGACGTGTGCTGCCAGTCAATGAACATCAATTGCCCCTGCAAACAGTGTCGTAGGCTGGCCGGCTGGTCCCCCTGACCCCCTCCCTAATTCTCGTACACGTGTACTGGATGCTCGTCTGCTTTTCTACTTTTTAATGAACCTAGGTGTGGTTTCCTGCTACCTGCTATCTTGCTCATCTCGTGTTATCTTTTTTTTCCTTTGAGCGTACCATGTGTTGTTATCTAGGCCACACAAACCACAGCTCTCAGCCCAGCTGAGACAAACAAGTAGCAGCTAGCCCAACCCTGCCTAGAGCGATAGTGCCCATGTGACCAGGTCCCAGTTGTTCAGTCTTTTCGGTGCAAAACTGAAATACCGAACCAATCGATCGGGGCACTGAAGGCTCGGTTTCTTTTATCGCCAGAGACCGATCGGTGGACCTTTTCTAGGAACCGAAAAAGCTAAAATACCGAAGTACTGAACCATCCAGTTCGGGTTAACTGAACGCCCACCCCTAGTGGTAGCGATGGCTGTCGGTGGCGTGGAAGCAGATATAGGAGGGTAGACGGTCGCAACGGGGGAAATATCCCAGCGTGGTGGATGAGACAGTCGTAGGAGCGGTGCTGGCAAGGTGGACGACAACGGGGATGAAGCAAGAGGCCGAGATGCAAGGATCCCGGTCCGAAGCTGTGGGTGAGAGAAGTCGATCTCTTGTAATTGACGACGATGTCTATGTATCAGCTCTGGCATGGTGGAGGAGGAGCGGGGTTTTGGGGTGGCGGACGGAGGACGCTGGGGTGGAGAGGGTGTTTTGGCGCCCATGGAGTATGAATGGGGAAATGGAGGGAGAGAGGAAGGGAGGAACCATGTCTTCAGGGCGCGTTTGTCTCAAATGCGAGGAAATATACAAACTTAGCCCCCATTTAAAATTTCCTACATCACAACAATATTAGTCGGTTGGGGATAGGATGGTAATATCGCATACACCGAATATTTGCCGACGAGAGTTTGTTTTGGCACCCACCGTGTATGAATCGGGGAGGGAGTCGATTTCAGTCGAGGAGACACTGTGTTTTGGTGCCCACCGTGTATGAATCCAGGTGAGAGGCGGTTATGTCATGTTTGAGTGAAATTACAAACCTACCCCCATTGAAACCTATAGAAATCGAGCCGATAGGCTTGTGTGTTAGGGATAGGCAGTAATTTCCATCTCTCAGATTTTGGTTTTGGGCGGTTCTGACGAATTTCCCTGCTTCGTTCAAATTTTTGCAGAGCAAGAGTGCACGTTTACCATGCCAACTCAATTCGAATACAGTTTGTATTCTATTTTTGTTCGGGTAGGATCCATTTTTGATTGGAATAAAATTCTATATACATAATTTTTTATATATACTTTCAAAAGCACAACACGCTTTATACATAAATATGGTTTACAAATGGCATGATCTCAGATTCATAAGGCTGGATCCATCTTATTTTGGATTTTCAAATATTTGAAACCACTTTATGTTGAAATCCAATGTATGCATTCCTCGCTAACTGTCTTCAATTAATGTGTGTTTCATGCGGGTTTTTTACTTCTCAAACATGTATAACGTGTTTCACACATGCAACATATAGTGTAATCCCGTTTAGACATTAATTGCATATAAACTATGCATTGTCTCTAATTAAAGAATCTATGGATCACTAATATTGATAAACTATATAACATTACACGTGTCCCCAAATTCAAATGAATATGCATGTTTGATACACCAATTTTTGTTATGATATTATCGATGTCATGATCTATAGTTTAAATATTTGAATCCCCTTTGATCCAGATATTCGTCTCATATAGCTATCACTCATGCTTATATAGGAGTATCTCTCTAGACCTATACGCGTTCATCATCTTTCGGGTATCTCTCGTGCTACCTGTATGTCGACAATGATCTTTTATCTTTGTAACACATTAACGGTACTCTCGCCCTCGACCTTCATCACTCTACCTCTCTCTAAGTATATCTCGCTCCCTACTATGTGTCTCTAACTATGATTCTCCATGCGAAATCTCTTTCTCTCACACGAACACAAACTTCGTCTCCCGGGGGTCTCATTTCTCTCTACTATTCCCCTATGTGCCACTCGCACACCCCCTCCCACACAGAGATGTATTTCGCTCCTTGGGTATGAGAAGCTACGAATCTTCCTCTTAAATATCTCTTTCTCACACACAAACACAAACTCTTTCTCCTAGGGTCTCATATCTCTCCACCATTCTCTTGTATGTCGCTCACTCACACTCGCTCTCCCTAGAGATATCTTGCATTCCCTGATATGTCTCTCTAGCTATCACTCTCGTTGTGAAATATCTTTCTCTCTCGCATACACAAAACTCCGTCTCTCAGGATCTCATTTCTCTCTCATATTTGTTTCTATGTGACTCACATGCACCCTCTCTCTATCTCTCTCACACCCACACACATAACTCAGCCTTCTGATCCACTCGACTCTTATCTCTAACACACACACTAGCTAATATTGATCTTTCTATTTATATGTTTTTCCATCAACCTTCTTTCTCGCCCTCACTCTTGCTTCCTATCACGCATACTATATATGTTACTCTATACATGCAGTCATGTGCCCTCTTTTTATCTTTCTCTCTCACACACATAACTTCACCCTCTGAAACACTTGGCGGTCATCTCCAACACTCAAACTAGCCGATGTCCCTCTAGCTAGCATCTCTATCTTTGTATCTATCTGTAGTTTCTCCGTCACCATTTCTTTCTCGCACGCACTCTTGCTTCGTATCACGCAAGTATTATGTGGGAGAGGCCACTGCTAGCATGTCATCCCTGACTTGGAATTCTATGCACTTATGATTGGAACTATTAGCAAGCATCCGCAAATACTAACATTCATTAAGGTAAAACCCAACCATAGCATTAAGATATATTGGTCCCCTTCAATCCTATATGCATCAATTTCTATGCTAGGTTGAAGCTTCTATCACTCTTGCCCTCCAATACATAGTCCTATCAACATACAACTAACCCTATGGTGTGATCCACGCGCGCGCTCATATGATGGGCGCCAAAGGACATCAACATAACCATAAGAAAATTAAACCAATCATAGCAATTCACCAATTACCGATAGGACAACGAAAATCTACTCGGACATCATAGGATGGCAACACATCATTGGATAATAATATGAAGCATAAAGCACCATGTTCAAGTAGAGGGTACAATGGGTTGCGGGAGAGTGGACCTCTATAGATAGAAGGGGGAAGGTGATGGAGATGTTGGTGAAGATGACAGAGGTGTTGGTGTAGATCACCATCACACGATGACGGCCCCGGCGGCGTTCGGGCGCTACCGGGAGAGAGGGGGAGAGGGCCCCCCTCCTTCTTCTTCTTCCTTGAACTTCTCCCTAGATGGGAGAAGGGTTTCCCCTCTGGTCCATGGCCTCCATGGCGGCAGAGGGGCGAGAGTCCCTCCGAGATTGGATCTGTCTCTTTGTCTCTCTCTATTTTTGCGTTCCCAGATCTGGCCTTTCACCGTTTCTTATATTCCCGGAGATCCGTAACTCTGATTGGATTGAAATTTGAACATGATTTTTATCCGGATATTAGCTTTCTTGCGGCGAAAGAAGGGCACCAACCACCTTACGGGGTGTCCACGAGGGTCAGGGGCGTGCATTGCCCCCTGGGGCGCGCCCCCTGCCTCGTGGCCCCTCGGGCATCGTCTCACGCTGATTCCACTTCCCAAAATTCACATATATTCCAAAAAAAATCTCCGTCAGTTTTTATCCCGCTTAGACTCTGTTTGATATGGATTTTCTGTGGAACAAAAAACATGCAACAAACAGGGACTGGCACTGCGCACTGGATCAATATGTTAGTCCCAAAAATAGTATAAAAAGCTGCCAAAAGTATATGAAAGTTGTAGAATATTGGCATGGAACAATAAAAAATTATAGATATGATGGAGACGTATCAACATCCCCAAGCTTAATTCCCGCTCGTCCTCGAGTAGGTAAATGATAAAAAAGATAATTTTTGATGTGGAATGCTACCTAGCATAATCTTCATCATGTAATCTAATCATGGCATGAATATTAAGACATGAGTGATTCAAAGCAATAGTCTATCATTTGACATTAAGACAATAATACTTCAAGCATACCAACAAACCAATCATGTCTTTTCAAAATAACATGGCCAAAGAAAGTTATCCCTACACAATCATATGGTCTGGCTATGCTCCATGTTCACCACACAAAGTATTCAAATCATGCACAATCCCGATGACAAGCCAAGCAATTGTTTCATACTTGTGATGTTCTCAAACCTTTTCAACTTCAACGCAATACATGAGCGTGAGCCATGGATATAGCACTATAGGTGGAATAGAATATGATGATGGAGGTTGTGTGGAGAAGACAAAAGGGAGAAAGTCTCACATTGACGCGGCTAATCAACGGGCTATGGAGATGCCCATCAATTGATGTCAATGCGAGGAGTAGGGATTGCCATGCAATGGATGCACTAGAGCTATAAGTGTATGAAAGCTCAAACTGAAACTAAGTGGGTGTGCATCCAACTTGCTTGCTCATGAAGACCTAGGGCATTTGAGGAAGCCCACCGTTGGAATATACAAGCCAAGTTCTATAATGAAAATTCCCACTAGTATATGAAAGTGATAACTCAAGAGACTCTCTATATGAAGAACATGGTGCTACTCTCAAGCACAAGTGTGGTAAAAGGATAGTAACATTGTCCCTTCTCTCTTTTCTCTCATTTTTTATTTTTCTCTCTCATTTTTAGGCTTCTTTGGCCACTTTTGTTTGGGGGGGGGGGCTTCTTAGGCCACTTTTACTTTGATGACCTTACATGGGACAATGTTCTAATAATGATGATCACACACTTTTATTTACTTACAACTCAATATTACAACTTGATACTAGAACAAAGATATGACTCTATATGAATGCCTCCGGTGCTGTACTCGGATGTGCAATGATCTAGCATAGCAATGACATAAAACGGACAAGGCATGAAAACATCATGCTAGCTATCTTACAATTATGCAAAGCAATATGACAATAAATGCTCAAGTCATGTATATGATGATGATGGAAGTTGCATGGCAATATATCTCAAAATGGCTATGGAAATGCTATGATAGGTAGGTATGGTGGCTGTTTTGAGGAAGAATAAGGAGGCTTATGTGTGATAGAGCGTATCATATCACGGGGTTTGGATGCACTGGCCAAGTTTGCACCGACTCTCAAGGTGAGAAAGGGCAATGCATGGTACCGAAGAGGCTAGCAATGATGGAAGGGTGAGAGTGCGTATAATCCATTGACTCAACATTAGTCATAAAGAACTCACATACTTATTGCAAAAATCTATTAGTCATCGAAACAAAGTACTACGCGCATGCTCCTAGGGGGATAGATTAGTAGGAAAAGACCATCGCTCATCCCCGACCGCCACTCATAAGGAAGACAATCAATAAATACCTCATTCTCCAACTTCGTTACATAACGGTTCACCATACGTGCATGCTACGGGAATCACAAACTTCAACACAAGTATTTCTACAATCCACAACTGCCCACTAGCATGACTCTAATATCACCATCTTTATATCGCAGAACTATTGCAGGGAATCAAACATATCATATTCAGTGATCTACAAGTTTTATGTAGGATTTTATGACTAACCATGTGAATGACCAATTTCTGTCATCTCTCTAAATAGTATAAGTGAAGCAAGAGAGTTTAATTCTTTCTACAAAAGATATGCCCACGCTCTAACAAATATAAGTGAATCAAAAGAACATTCTACAAATGGCAGTTTTCTATGTGTAGGGAAACAGGCAATCCAAACTTCAAATGATATAAGTGAAGCACATGAAGCATTCTATAAAGCCATACTCAAAAGATATAAGTGAAGTGCAAAGAGAATTCTATAAATAAACCATGGACTATCTCATACCAGCATGGTGCATAAAAGGAAAGTGAAAACTAAATGCAAAAGACGCTCCAAGATGTGCACATATCGCATGAACGAAACGAATCCGAAAACATATCGATATTTGTTGAAGAAAGATGGGATACCTTCTGGGGCATCCCCAAGCTTAGACGTTTGAGTATCCTTGAATATTTACTTGGGGTGCCTTGGCCATCCCCAAGCTTGAGCTCTTGCCTCTCCTCCTTCTCCTCACATCAAGACCTCCTCGATCTTCGAACACTTCATCCACACAAAACTCAACAGAAAACTCGGTAAGATCCGTTAGTATAATAAAGCAAATCACTACTCTAAGTACTGTTGCAAACCAATTCATATTTTGTTTTTGCATTGTAGCTACTGTAATATAACTTTTCCATGGCTTAATCCACTGATAGAAATCGATAGTTTCATCAAAACAAGCAAACTATGCATCAAAAACAGAATCTGTCTTAAACAGGACAGTCTGTAGTAATCTAATCATTCACCATACCTCTGGTACTCCAAATATTCTTCCAAAATTAGGAAAAATAAACAATTTGTATAGAAAGACACTGCAAAAAGTTTTAGAACCGTTTGACATTCCAGTAAAAAAATGTAAAATCGCGCACTACAGCCAAAGTTTCTGTCTTGCACCATACAAACCAACAAGCAATGTAAACGTCCTAAAGGCAAACCTTGGCACATTATTTTTATTTTTAAACTTTATAAAAGCACACAACTGAAATAAATGACTCTCTAAAACTTCCATTTTGTCTCCCTGGCAGCGCTTTATTTAAAGCCGTTAAGCTAGGCATATGGTGCTCAAGTAATGGATCCACCCGGATCCCAAGGTATATCAAAGCCAGTTTTAATTAACATTGATTTGGCATTTAGTAGTGAGCACAAAGCAACATATATCATGCTATGACGAAGTCTAACTCTCTTCCTATGCATCGGCATGTCATAAAAGAACAATTCATGCACACAAAGTAAAGGCCAATGCATAGCATGAGAAGTTTCTTGCAATTTTATCATATTGGAAACATAGAGAGGCGGAGATGTAGTTCCTCTCTCATAATAATTGCAAGTAGGAGCAGCAAGCACATGCATATTATATCTATCAAAATCATCATGTGTAGTAGTGAAACGCAACCCATCAATATAATCCTTAATAAGGGCAAACTTCTCCGATATAGTGTAGTCGGGAGAATTCAAAAAGATAATAGGACTATCATGCGTGGGTGCAATAGCAACAATTTCATGTTTAACATAAGGAACTATAGCAAGTTCATCTCCATAAGAATAATTCATATTTGCATCTTGGCCACAAGCATAGCAGGCATCATCGACAAGGGATACTTCAAAAGAATCAATGGGATCATAACAATCATCATAGCAATCATCCTTCGGTAAATTCGAAGGGAAATTAAACAATGTATTAGTTGAAGAGTTACTCTCATTAGAAGGTGGGCATGGGTAGCTAATCCGCTCTTCCTCCTTTTGTTCTTCGCTCTCCTAATCATCTTTTTCAATGAGCCCACAGTTCCATCAATTCCTTCTTCCATAGACTCCTGAAAAATATTAGTCTCTTCTTGGACAGCGGAGGAGTCCTCAATATATGGTTTAACATAGGCATTAGAAGCATAATTATCATAAAAATATTTAAGTATGGCAAACTTTTTAGATTTCTAAAGAGAAGCATCATACTTTCCAATCAAAGAAGCAATTTCATAAGCACCCTTAAAAGCAACAAATTCTTCAATTTGTTGAACATCATAGTAACTATAAACACCCTTGGCATACGAAGATACTATTCCATTATCACTAAACTCAAATTGGTAGGGAAGGAGTTTCTTAGGGTCTTCAGAACAACAAGTAAAATCATATATTTCACATAAATTCCAAGCATAGCATTGTAAACGATGAATTTGATCTAGTAAAAGTTTCCCTTTTCAGATATGCGGTGTTGCACATAACAAGCATGCTCATCTAAAGATTTGCCCTCAACTAAGCTAGTTGGAGTTTCTGCACGAGCACATAGGGATCAAAGATGATCCAAGTAAAAAGCTTCAGGAGTGTGATAGATTTTGAGTGGTTCTTCAACCATTGGTGTAGTAGGTACAACTATATTTTTTGGTATTTTGTGTTTCCTACCCATAACTAAAGATAGAAAACAAGAGCACAAATTAAAATCTACTTAGTGGTAAAGCAAACAAGAACACACGAGAATATTCACCCCACGCTATAACTCCCCGGCAATGGCGCCAAAAAAGGTCTTGATAACCCACAAGTATAGGGGATCAATTGTAGCCTCGTTCGATAAATAAGAGTGTTGAACCCAACGAGGAGCTAAAGGTAGAACAAATATTCCCTCAAGTTCTATCGACCACCGATACAACTCTACGCACGCTTAACATTCGCTTTACCTAGAACAAGTATTAAACTAGAAGTACTTTGTAGGTGTTCTTGGATAGGTTTGCAAGATAACAAAGAGCACGTAAATAAAAGCTAGGGCATGTTTACATAAAGACACAACTAAAGTTAGTATAGCGAGTGTGGGAAAGTGGTGGTAGGAGTTGCGAAATTATCCCTAAGCAATTGACTACTTTACTAGACCGATAGCAAGTTTTATGTGGGAGAGGCCACTACTAGCATGTCATCCCTAACTTGGAATTCTATGCACTTATGATTGGAACTATTAGCAAGCATCCGCAACTACTAACATTCATTAAGGTAAAACCCAACCATAACATTAAGATATATTGGTCCCCCTTCAATCCCGTATGCATCAATTTCTATGCTAGGTTGAAGCTTCTGTAACTCTTGCCCTCCAATACATAGTCCTATCAACATACAACTAACCCTATGGTGTGATCCACGTGCGCTCATATGATGGGCACCAAAGGACAGCAACATAACCACAAGCAAATTAAACCAATCATAGCAATTCACCAATTACCGATAGGACAACAAAAATCTACTTAGACATCATAGGATGGCAACACATCATTGGATAATAATATGAAGCATAAAGCACCATGTTCAAGTAGAGGGTACAGTGGGTTGCGGGAGAGTGGACCATTGTAGATAGATGGGGGAAGGTGATGGAGATGTTGGTGAAGATGACGGAGGTGTTGGTGTAGATCGCCGTCACACGATGATGGCCCCGGCGGCGTTTCGGCGCCACCGGGAGAGAGGGGGAGAGGGGCCCCTCCTTATTCTTCTTCCTTGACCTTCTCCCTAGATGGGAGAAGGGTTTCCCCTCTGGTCCATGGCCTCCATGGCGGCGGAGGGACGAGGGCCCCTCCGAGATTGGATCTGTCTCTCTGTCTCTCTTTGTTTCTGTGTTCCCAGATCTAGCCTTTCACCGTTTCTTATATTCCCGGAGATCCGTAACTCTTATTGGATTGAAATTTGAACAAAAAATTTAGCCGGATATTAGGTTTCTTGCGGCGAAAGAAGGGCACCAACCACCTTATGGGGTGTCCACGAGGGTCAGGGGCGCGCCTGCCCCCTGGGGCACGCCCCCCTCCCTATTGGCCCCCTCGGGCATCGTCTCGCGCTGATTCCACTTCCCAAAATTCACATATATTCCAAAAAAATCGTCGTCAGTTTTTTCCCATTTGGACTCCATTTGATATGGATTTTCTATGAAACAAAAAACATGCAACAAACAGGAACTGGCACTGGGCACTGGATCAATATGTTAGTCCCAAAAATAGTATAAAAAGTTGCAAAAAGTATATGAAAGTTGTAGAATATTGGCATGGAACAATCAAAAATTATAGATACGATGGAGACGTATCAAGGACTCCGCGTCACACACACACACACGCGCGCGCGCACACACACACACACACTAAGACTCCATCTCACACACACATGCTCTAGGCGGAGCATTTGTTCCTACCACCCTTCGTCCAACCTTACCCGTATGATAAACAATCACCTTAATTTACTTGTATAACATGGACAAATTCCACTTTACTTTAGTAGTTAGCAAACTTCTCGTCTCTACTTTTATAAAAAAAACCGAGTTGGTGATGATGGCATGCCTGCCATCTTGTAATATAGACCGTCCGATCTATATCTGACGGATAGAAAGCAAACTACGACAATTTTACAAAAGATACCCGCACCTCTCTCCATATTTACAGATAAGGCCTTGCGTCGTTCATCCTTATCTCCCACAACCTCATTGCTGAGCAATTAAAAAGGAAGTCTCTGGAACAATCTAGCATGGTGGCCGCTCCCACCTGCTGCCGCCGTCCATCCCCATGCTTTCGCCCGGTCCGACCACTAGTCACCACCACGCCCTACTCCTCCTCACCTTATCTCTCATCTTTCATTTTTTGATGAAATTCTCGAGATACCATTTTATCGATAAAATTCTCTAGATATCATTAGTTTCTACACATGGGATTACTCCTGCATGGGTCAATCACAACAGGTGTTTTGTAAAAAAAATGCATCTTGATATTCCGTGCAATGTACGGGCATCTTGCTAGTAATTATATAATGCGAATCACGAGCAGGAAGTGACATTTTTTTACACAACCATGTTAACATGGCCACGTAAATCACTAGCTAACGTGTATTACCATTATACTTATATCCCGATGCAAAACGTTGAGTACATGGACGAAGAGTAGAGTCACACACACGCACTTTGTCTCTCAGAATCACACACACACACACACACTAGTTACGTGACGCCCCCTTAAGCATACTCGTATGTTATAATTTGTGCACCCGCTGGTACACGTGATGGTGCACATTTATTTAAGCCGGATGGCGAACCCAAACAATAACTGCATTCATTCCCCTCCCGCCGCCTCTTCTCCGGTCGCCGTCACCCGATAGCCATGGCCCGGCCGAAGATAACAACATACGCCATACTCCCATCGGAGCGGCGCCTTAATCTGGATGCAGCGTGAAGCCCGGATCATAGTCGCCTTGCCTCTGGAGTCCGAACTAGCCGAAGCCGGACGAGGAGGCGTTGGAGGCGGAGCAGCACACGGAGCCGGAGGAGGAGAACGACAGTGTGGAGCCAGAACAGGAGGATGACGACGCGGGTGAAGTGGAGCCAGAGGAGGACGATGATTTCCATTATACTCAGACTTAAAGGGCTTTGAGTTTGATGCCACATTTATTTCATAGAGATAAGAGAAAGGAAATTTTAGTGGTCATGCATGCATCTTTTTGTGCTAGCACTCCTATATAAGGGTTGACCGGTCGCTTCTCGTGGACGTGCGCGGGCGGTGGAAGAGGAAAGAGAAGGGAAGCGGGCCGTGGAGTAACATTTTTACCACAATTTCTTAGAAAACTGAGTGCAATAATTGAGTAGTTTTGCAAACTACCGGTACTACACCTGAAACGGTTCAAAACCAATACCACCACCACGCCCGTGCTTGACTGCCCTGGCCGACCCAACCCACTCCCATGCCGACATGCGCTTCCCGCGTGAAACGGTCAGCTTCGCCCTGGAGCGTCAGTGCCGCATTAATGCCCGGCCAGAGCGGAGGCGACCTCTCACTAGTGTCGGCTTTGAAGCAGCGCGACAGCCAAGAGAGCGTCGGTTCCCGGTGCACGCGGCTGCTCAGCGTCGAGGCTGGCCATAGTTTGGATGAGTCTCCATCGTGGGGAGCCACACTAACTGCGATGATATGGACTCCCGTTGCCCACAGTTATGGATCGTTCCATCTATGAAGAACACATGAGACTGGAACTACGAGACGGACATGTACCCAGGAGTGGACGTACGAACCTGAGTAATGTAGCGTAGTAAGCGAAGTAGAAAGGCACAAATAGTATGAACATGTGTGGGATATAGGCATTTGTCTCTTACTACCACTAAATATTGTACGTCCAATGCACAATGATGTTATGATGTACGTGCCTAAGTACTCTACTACTACTATATTAATTGGAGGCACATATTGGGTTTTATATTTGTTTACATGTATGCCCCGAGACCTTCCAACTAGACGTGTCTTTCTCTCCGGGTCGCACTTTGTATTGTTCATACCACTAGTACTACTATGTGTGGTCTCAGACCCAGAAGTGGAAGAAGTCGAGATGCTCTACCACGCTGTTCATGTCCCACTCCTTTCGCTGACGTGTGGGACATCCAGCACGTGCCGTGTTTGGCACTCCTTCGTCGTAAGAGTTGAAACGCTAGCATTCATCAGAAACAAAAAATAAATATAAATCAACAGTGATATTATACCACGTGGTTTCCTTGCTCCTCGATATCGGAAAGAATACTTCCGTTCGCCGACATGTCGGACATCGACCATCCTGGTCCACTTGCCATGCACGCAGAACTCTAAGGGAGAGTCACCCCAGTCATCGCACTGCAGTAATAATGACTAATGAGCCGTCAAATCACAGGACCAACCTTTCCCACTGTGAAGTTGCTTGGACGAAGGAACCATCATGACTTTGTTGATTTCCACTTCTTGAAGAAAACTACTGTACCAGCAGTACTGCTAGCTACAATAGTTACTCCAGTAGAGGCCTCCTTTGGTTCATAGGATAGGAATTTTATAGGAATATGAAAATCTTAGGAAGTGAGATGACATGCATCTCAATTCCTATAGAGAAAGAGATGCCATTTGATGCATAGGATAGAAATTTTTCCAATGAGTCTAGGCTAATGTACTGGTAATTTGCTCTAAAAACTACAGTAGTAACTAGTACTGGTACATGCTCGTAATTAATTAAACAAACGTATGGGCGACACAGAAACACACACTAACTACTAGTACTACTACTTCTCACATGATGTTCAGACGTCATCGTTCTCCTTCCCGGCTTTGTTGGCGACACCCCACCATGCTTGGATCTCTGCCGACCTCTCTGCAGCAGCGCGTGCGTCCTCTTCTTTCTTGCGGCGGCGGGCCTCTCTTTTCTTGAGTGCTTTCTGACTTTTCCGCTCCCTCTGTGTGACTTTGGCCACCTCTTGCTCCACCGCCCATTCGGCCTTGGCAGCTTCAAATTCCGCCCACGTAGGTGTGAGGTCGCGAGCGGCGATGAACTCGGCACGGCGGGATGCCATCGCTTCCCTATCATTTTGTGTGCGGTCGTGGGCGGCGAGGAACTCGGTGCGGCGGGATGCCATCGCTTCCTTGCCGGTAAGTGTGCGACGCAGTGGCATGAACGACTCTTGGTGAGAGCTCTGGGGTGGAGTGGCCGGACAACCGTATAGTGCATTGGTCTGTCAAGAGCTCAAGGACAGAAGGCGAAGGAAATTTGGACTCCCCTTAAATCCTGGTCATTTATTACCGAGTAAAATGCATTGGCGGTCATCGAACTTGTCTTGATAGCTCACTTTGATCATTGTATACGAGATATGGTGATTATACGGTCACTGGCTCAGCGTATAGCTCTGTATTTGTCTGGTTGACCAGTCAAACAGTCTGCATGCGCCTCATCATCTCATGTTCTCTATCTATCAATCTATCTATCTATATGGGCCTACCTGTCAGTGGAGAAAGAATAAAAAACCAAAATTATGCGTATGTGACGAATCAAACCACGGACTCGTCACTGCAATGCACACTCGACAGCCAAATGAAAATGAAATGCTTTGTGTTAAATGCACAAACCAATTTTTTATATTATACGTGATGCACACATTAGCACACACCGTCCATAGAGGCAAGTAACATGTACGCGTGCAGACACTCATGCTCACGCTGTCAAACCATGCTAATGCATGCACTTCGCCCTCACAAGCAAAGTCCTGCTCATGGTGCAATGCATACAGCAAGCCCGTCACCTGCGCGCCTCGGTGGTGCCTGACATTACTGTTTAGACATTTGCTGGCGGCCTCCGCGAACACCGAGCATGTATTCACATGGCTCAACACCAACAGTCATACTCGTGCTTGGGCGCCGAGCTTCTTGACATTAGCCATGGCTCTGCACACGACGCGACAACGTGACTCAGCACCTTGCTCATGTATATCATCCATCACAACGACAATCTATAAAACAACCTAGCTAGAGAGGGTACTATGGTACCTATATATATATGTATCATGAGCGACCGATCATAGTGTCACTGCACATGAGTGTGTGTCTGATCGATTCGTCCATTACTCGTAAGTTAGGCATGGTTGTGTGGTGTCTAATGGTGGTCATCGAAGGCTAGCTGGCGACAAGAGCGGTTGCATAGACGCCTGGTTGTCAATACGTGCCACATACGCTTCAAAGGCTCGTCATCCATGAGTTCACATTTTACCACCACGCCAGCGTTTGACCGCCCTGGCCTACCGAAACCCCTTCCATCACTAGCGCGCACTTCCCGCCTGGAATAGCCACCGTCTCTCCAGAATGTCAATGCCGCATTCACTTGACTTAACTATAGGTGCAGTTGGTGTGACACTAACATGCGGGCTAGATGCCTGTTGGGCCCACATGTCAGTGACCCAACTGCACATGCAGTTAAGTGACTGAAGCAGCGTCCGCATTCATGCCCGACGCCACCTCTCACTGGCACCGGCATTGCAGCAGCGAGACGACCGAGAGAGCGCCACCTGCGCGGCATCCCGGTGCAAGCGACTGCTCTGCATTAACGACACCACGGCGATCCTTCCGTCCGCCGCCCACATTAATGACACGCGGCTGCGGACGAACCTACACCGGCGCCAGCCGTCCATCCGTCTGTCGCGGCTCATTGCCATTTGCTCGCTATATTAACTTGAGCCTCAGCTCCCAGCCATAGCCAAAGACCCACATTCATTCTCCTCTGGTCCCCTCCTTCTGTAGGAACCACTCCAACCATGGCCTCCTGGTGCTCCAAAGCTCTCTTGGACGTATTGTCGCAGGAGCAGACGAAGGACATCGGCGGCTCCACTCCGGGCGTGCTCCAAAGCTCTCTTGGACGTACTGTTGCAGGAGCAGACGAAGGAGATCGCCGCCCCCCCCCCCCGGCCGCCCTCCGCCGCCACGACCACGAAGCGGGCGCGCGTGCATGGGCGCAACTGACAGTGAGGAAGAGTATTACATGGTAGGTCGCCGCCGCACTGGTCCCAGGAAGGCCACCGCTCCTCCACTCAGTCGATGCCAAGCTTGGTGGGATAAACATCGGCGGCCGATTAGCCGCTTGACGGCGATGTGGAGGCGAAAATCTTCAGAACCTTGTGCTCCGGAGGAGGAGGTTATCAAGGCGGAGCTGGACAAAGCCGAGGCGGATGACGAGGAGGCAAAGGCAATGGCCGGCGTTGTCGAGGCTCATTGCCAGACATGGTGGTCGGGCGCCCACGATCATTTAGATTAGTTTTACAGTAGGTTTTAGTACAATTTGTGCGAATGAATTTCGTCCAGTTTATAGGATTTTTTTTTGAAATGTATTGAATTTCATCCGATTAATTTGAAATTTGCTTTGTTTACATGAATTTCGTCTGGTTAGTTCATATAGTTGGCGAAAGGTATTCAGGCAGCATTGAATGGCATCCTCTGTCATTAGTGTCCTCGGATAGATGTCGGTGTAAATTTGTGGGCTAGCGCTGGAGATGCCCTAACTATCATGCTATAATGCTAACAGTGCTCCATTATTTCCCAAGGAACAGTTATCCCTTGATCAAAATCAGATCCGCCGTGTTTCGCACTCCTCCCACGTAAGAGTGTAGACTCTTGCTTACTTAAAAATGGAGCAAGTGGACGGCACCGTAGCACGTCATATCACTCAAACTAGCCCTCCTAACGTGCGGGAAAGCCCCGCCCTCATCATTTTGTTCTGGATTTCTATCAATCGATCGCACAAAAATGTTACGCTTTGCAAGTTCAAAGGGAAAAGGCGGCACACTTACTACTCGTACGCGTCGCGTTCACGTCGCACCCCCGATAGTCCGGCTCACACACCGCTCACCAGAGGGGACATGCATTGTCTTGCATGTTCACTGACATGTGGGACTGCAATTGAATAAACCGTCGATAGCCAAAATCTAATCGCTCGGCGGGCGTCGGCTGAGAAGAGAGATACAGGGGAGGGAGAAAAGATCGCCTGCCCATCGCGCATGGACTCCAAGAAATATATGGTGATAATGTGAGGTTGGCCATGCGGGAGTCCGGACCGCTTCCAAGCCCGCTTCTGATCGCCCTGGCCCACCAGAAAACCCCTCCCCCTCCTGTGCGCGCTCCCCCCTCAGACGCCAGCTGCCCGCATTCATAGCAAGTAGTACTAGTAAAATACTGGGCTATAAGCCCGCTTATGTGGAGGAGAGAGAGGCAATGACAAAGCCAAGGAGTGGGCTCTGCAAGAGCCCGTCTCTACACGTGCTCCTAGGTATTAAAAAACCAATTCTAAAAAAAGAGGTACAAAAAACATTTGTGTCTAAAAAAGAAAGGTAAAAAACATTTGAGAGGAAATAGATAGAGAGAAAGTGAGAAAAAAAATTGTAACCTTGTAGTGAACACTATGGTAGTATTACATGAGGAAGGAGGGAGTTGTGCACATGCCAAGTTCACCGGGCTGCTGTGTTTCACACTCCTCCGTCGTAACAGTGGAGACAATAGCTTTCATCAAAAATAAACAATGAATACTCGTTGCTCGTCCTCTATATCGGATAGAATACTTTCATTCGTCGACATGTGGGACGTCGACCATCCTGGTCCACCTGCCAAGCACAAAATTATCCTGGTCCACCCCGGTCGTAGCGCAGGCCCAACCTTTCCCATTGTAAGTTGGTCGGCGAAGGAACCATCATGACTTCGTTGAATTCCGCTTCTTCAAGAAAACTTACTATACCCGAAATACTGCTACCACATGCGAAGACCGGATGGCACTGTACCACATCATATCACTGAAATCCACTAGGCTAAACTAGCCCGCCTAGGATTCGTACTCCCTCCATTTCAAAGTTAGTAGTACAATTGAGTCATTTATTTTGGAATGGAGGGAGTACGTCTCTGTACTGATATGATTTTGTGTTCTCAAAAAAGTACGTCTGTGTACTTTTGCTACGATTTTCCTACCCTATGAACCAAATGAGCCTTGCTGATATGATAAACTGTTCAAACTTACATCTAAGAATGCCATATATTACATCAAAAGCTGGTGAGGATACATCTGTTTCCATAACTCGGAGAGGGTTCGCATAATTCACTATCAAACAAAAGTAGCAAGTACTGCCCGCACAAGACAGTACACTAGCCCTAAGATGGTTTGATAACATGCATCGTTCTGGTAATTAAACACAATGCAAACTACCCTGAAGGATTAGCGGGACCAACTATTTCTTGTCATCGATCTCTCGGGCAATGATCGCAGCATGGAAAACGGCATGGGAATCGATCTCTGGGGCGATGTCCACAGGACAGACCGCAACATCGGAATCAATCTCTGGGGCGATGTCCACAGGATGGACATCGGCATCGGAATTGATCTCCGGGGCAAGGTCCACAGGACGGACAGCGACATCGAAAACGATCTCTGGGGCGTTGTCCACAGGACGGACCACGACATCAGAATCATCAAGGATGTCCATTGGCGCCTGCACAACCCTAACATATTAGCAAGCACATTGCAAATAATCAAAAACCATAAGTATGGTAAGCCATTATTTTTTACCTTGTGCAGCTCACCGGGGGATCCCATCCCTTCGGGGGGCATCTCCTCATCCTCGATGGGGGCCATCACCTTGCCAGGGGAACACTGCTTCTCAATGGAGGCTATCTCCTCAAACTCGGCCTTGAGCCGCTCATAGGTGGCCATTAGAGTTTCTGGGGTAGGCACGGTGGCGCCCTTGCTCTTCTTCCAGCTTTCTTTGAGGAGTTCGTCTGCCAACATTGTCAACTCTTTGTCCAGTGCTTGTTTCTTGGAGTTCTTCGTCTCCATGGGTTGGCCCGCCAACATGGTCAACTCGTTGGTCGATGCTCGCTTCCTGGAGATCGATGTCTCGAGTGGGTTGTCCGCCGGCAACTCTTTGCCTAGTGCTCCAGGATCCATCAATGAACTGACAAACAAAAAGCAATCGAAAGGAAACCACAATCGCAATGAATGGGAAAAGAATAAGCTATGAGAATTGGTCAGTGCTTCGCAAAAAGAAGATTCTTGGAATGAAAATATAGTAGCATCACTGATTCGCCCACCTTTCCTTTGTCGATACAGAAGAAAAATGGCAGAAGTGAGTAGCTTGGAGTGAGGTTTTCTTAAAGAAAGGGGAGAAAGGGCTTCAACGAGCATTCCAGTGAAATGATGGTTGCTTCGTCCAGTCCAACTTTGAGGCCACTTTACCACTTCTAGTAAAGGTGTGGGTTTTGTGATATGACGGGTCATGATGGCCACACCCAGGTGACCGGTGAGTCTCGACTATAGCACCTCGTTGTGATTTGGTGGATGGCATGCTGGCCCGGATGCTTTGATGTCCCGCATGTAGATAGAGCGGCCAGTCATATACTCCCTCCTTCCATCTATGTAGGGCCTAATGCAATTTTCAAGCACGCCTTTGACTATTGACAAGATTAATAGTACAAGACATGCATAATGTGAAAATTATATCATTGAAAGCTCCTTTCACATATGAATTTGACGATATGCTTTGTGTAAGTTGCATGTCACATATTATTGCTCTAACATTTGGTCAAAGTTAACCTCGAAAAATGCATTAGGCCCTATATAGATGGAAGGAGGGAGTACTCAATATTGTGCACCGCGACCAAGGCAGAGAGGAAAACGAGAGAACTACATATTTATTTATGGTGTAGATTCACTCATTTTGCTCCACATGTACTCATTTAGGGTGTAGTCTAGTCACTTGTTGAAATCTCTAGAAAGGCAAATACTCCTTTCTGGTTTACAGGGCTATACTAGCAAGTACTACAATAGTGGGCTCACATAGCAATTTTGTCTCATGCGAGAGCCTGGCTATATGCGTGCTCCAAGGCTCCGCACCATGCCCCACCCCTACACAAAGAATGCAACGCGAGCGTTCGCAACTGCCACGTTCGGGTTGCGCTTGGCTCTTCGCCTCTTCGAGAAGACGAACAATGATGTTACTACTTCTACAGTATCAAATCAACTGCTGCATGTCCGTCCACCGCGTGCGGGAGGGATAGCTTGTTGTAGTAAGCAAAAGCCTGTCCTCATCTGCGAGCCAGCACGCGCATGGGCGAGGGAGAAGGCATGTAGTAGTAAAATCAAGCTTCTCCTTGTTGTATGAGTTGATGCGACACATCATAGCACTGGCCCCACATGCTTTGCCTCTAAACTTGGCTAAAAGACCCGCAATGTACAATATATTTGCTGCAACCTCTAACATTTACCCCACCACAAATTAAAAATATATATTCCTGTCTTGACTTGATGAGCATGCAAACTACAATCACCAGGATGACAGGTAGGGCCAGAAGATTATTTTAATCAAAAAATGCTTCAAGACAGCCTCATAACATGGATCCGACTCCAACGATTTTAAGCTTAGAGGCACGGTACACGCTATCCTAGACTACTCTACACATGAAACTGCCACACGAGCGTCCGGGATGTGCTTGGCTCTTGGCCTCTTCGGGAAGTTGAACAATGATGGTACTACTACAGTGGAGTACTACAGTATGCTTCTGACCATCTGACACCGAATAAACTGCTGCATGTCCACCGCATGTGGGAGGGAGAGCATGTAGCGAAAGCTTCTCCTAGTCCTGCCAGCCACCACGCTCATGGACGAGGGAGGGGCGCAGCTTCATTGACATACTGTTCCTGCCTTTTGGTGTATGACAGGTTGGCCCAACAGGTGGCTGGCCCACCTATCATACAGCCAAAGGCAGGTGCAGTTAAGATACCGAAGCTCAGTCCGCGAGGGAGAGGGCATTGTAATCAAACTTCTCGTTGTTGTACGAGTTGACATGACACATCAAAGCACTTCACTCGATATATTTCAATAATTTGCGTTTACCGATGCATTAATTACAGCACATGCATGCATGTCGTGACTTTCCTTTTGATACTTGCATGTGTTGATTTAATGCACCTTGAAGTAGGAGCTCCATCCTGGTTTATTGGTCCCTACGATAATATGTGCCAAATTTTGACTATAAATTTAACTAACAAAATGTTCATGCATGTCACGAAAAAATACATCATTGAAAACTATGTTCAAATACGAATGAAACGATATAATTTTTGTTAACATGCACTAACATTTTGTCACTTAAATCTTCGGTCAAAATTTAGCACCAATTAGAAAGGGGCCCAATAAATATTGTACTCTCGCATTTTGTTTTGAGGATACTCCCACATAGAAAATATAAATAATAATGCATGTTGGGGCAGCCCATGTTTCCGATAATTTTAGTCATGGGCTTGTTCACAAATTTAACAAGGCAGTGGTTGTTCATTTAATGGAGGGTCTTGTACCAGACTTGAAAGATACAAAGTGCGACCTGACACACCGTAACACCACTTGGAATAAGCGGGTAGCTATCTCAAAAAAATCAACAACTCAAAAAAACGGCGACCTGGCACGTACACAATTTTAAACGATTGTTTTGATGGAGTGAAAAAGGAAAACTACCCCACTATGGATATATATTATACATAGGTCGGAGCCTCCGCGCTTGCTTGCTAGGGTTTGCTCTATCCACACACTCTCATCCTCTCCAGATCTAAACAAGATAGCGGTGGTAACACTGTCTTTCTATCCTCACCTATCACAGCCCTAGCTCAGCCCATGTTGTCTTTGTTTGATCATCATGTCATCATCATTTTAATTAATAAAAGTTGAATTGAGGTTAGTTGAAACCCTCGAAAATCAGTTCAGAAATAATTAACATTAAAATCTCATCAAAGGAGCCCAAGAAAATGTTCCTGTTAAACCTTGAAAAGTATTGGCAAGAATTAAATTCAAACTAATATTCTTGGAGGCTTTAAAATATTTACTTTGGGCCTTTGATTTAACTCATAAACTATTTGAGTTGGATTTATTTCTGTTATAAAAGAAATAAATGTCCAATTATTCTGAAACTTTTTGTGGGGATCAGGAAATATCCATTTAGCTCCCATATTAAATTTCAGTATTTTGCAAAATGATCTAGTACTTCTACTAAATCAAAACAGAGGAATAAAAATAGAAAACAGAATAAAATAGAAAAACCAGAGAGAGGAAAGAGCTTACCTGCAGCCCACCTGGCGGCCCGCTTACCTGGCCCAGCCACCAGGGGCAAGGTTGTCTTCAACCTTGTGCCTACTGGCAGCCAGCGCACGCGCCCGAGCGGCCACCTCCTGCTTCGCGTTGTCGACACCTCCTACACCCTCATCTTGCGTCCTGGAGCTGCCCTGGATGCCCTGAACCTTCTCCCTCTCTCTCTGCTCTCTCCCTCGGCCTCTAGCCCCCTCTCCCGAACGCGCCCGAGCACCTTCGTCGCCGCCGTCCGCTGCCACCAGCCCTCCCTAGTCCACCCAGCGTGTTCAAGAGAACCGACTCGGCTCTGTATTCCTCCTCGGCGCTCCACGCAACCGGGGACGCACCACAGCACATGCATCGCCCTCTTCTTCAAGCTCGACCGACCGAGATCGCCACCATAGTCGAGTCATCACCAAGCCGTCCCCGAGCCCACTGAGCTTCTCTTCGACCTCCAAGTGAGCTCCATCGCCGCCTCTTCCTATCCCTATGGCCTATAGTTCATTGTAGCATCATTCCCCGCCATGCCCGTGAGCTTCACGCCGCCGACAAAGTCATTGTCGTGGCCAAAACCGTCGCAGCTCTCATCCGAGACCTCCGCGAGTCTCCAGGGACCCAACTCGCGCCTCTTTTCACTCTCTTGTGCACAGCAGCACAGCGCCTGCATGCCACCCTGATCCGGCCGCCACTGTGGTCGCCGCCGATGCCGCTACAGGGCATCCCACCTACAGCTGCGGTCACCGTTGGACACGCCGCATTGTGGCCGTTCCAACGAGACCAACCCTGCTTGCTCCCGTCGCTGGAGTTGGCCGGATGGGCAACGCCGCCGCCTCTGGTTACGCCGGTGAGTAACCACCGGCCTAATCCGACCATTAGGAACTAATTACCAATTAGGTTAACACCTGAGCCAATGAAAGCCGGGCCCCACCGGTTTAATTAACCTACTAACGAAATTAGTTAGACTTAATTTGATTCCAGTGGACCCACACGTCAGCATTGACTTTGCTGACGTGGCCATTGAACGGTCCCACCTGTCTATGACTCGAGCGAGCACCGTGAGACTGACCAGTGGGATGCACTAGTCAGGTTTGACCTGGACCGGCCATGTTGACTGGCTGACGCCATCGTGACGTAGTGATGACATTATCAATGGTTTCTGGATTTTAAATAAATCTAAATGATTTATTTATTTTCAGAAAATGTCCTAAACTTCTAAAATCATAGAAAATAAACTATAACTCCAAATGAAATAATTTATATATGAAAAATTATTAGAAAGATCCAATCTACCCATTGGTATTGGTTTCATGCATGACAAAGCAGCTTAACCTTGCTATATACATCAAAACAAGTTAATGCACATTGTAAATTCATAACTTGAGTTTGAATTTGAAACCTTGGTTCATAAGCTCAAACCCTTCTGGTTTTATTTGCATTAGCTCAAATCACAGCATATTTCCATGTCATGATCATGCATCATACTGTTGCATTGCATTGATTGTGTTTCTTCTTTGTTTGTCGGTGCTTGTCCCCTCTTAGTAGACGTGGTTCCGACGATGAGATCGATGACACCGATGAAGAGCTATTATTATCTTCAGAAGTGCCAGGCAAGCAACCCCCGTTGAACATTCCAATACAATCCCACTCTCTCGCTCTTGCTCTCTTTTACTGCATTAGGAAAACAACGTTTCAACTGTTACATGCTGCGGTAGTTGAATCCCTTTCCTCTGCATGACCTGTCTCTGCCATAGTAAATAGTTGAAACCCACTAGCATGAGTAGGAGTTGTTTGAGCCATGATGTGCCTACTCATTCATGCTTGCTTGTTATGCCTGCTACTGCTTAGAGTTGTGTCAGGTCTGATTCATTGGGGATGAATTGGGATGTGGTCAACATGTCTTATTGTTGAGAGCTAAGTGTATGAACACGATTTGGTAAAGGTAGCGATGAGAGGCCATGTAGGAGTACATGGTGGGTTGTCTCATTGAAACCGTCCTTAGGAACTGAGTTCTGTGTTTGTGATCCAAGACAGTTGCTACCACACATTGGAATGCTTAAGTGCCCCTCTTGACTTATTAATCGCCTTGATCTCTGTCTAGGAGTTGCAACTAGTTTCTGGTGTTTGTAGGATATTGTTGGGGCCCGTGCGTAGCGCTGACCCTAGGGGTGGGCTATGATGCAGTAGAGACACGAGGCACGGTGTAACGCCCCAAGACCGGAGCTTCAGATGCCTTCCAGGGTTTCCGGGTTTCGTCATGTGATTTGTTTGGTCTGTTGCTTTTCATCTTTGCATCATGGGCGTTGCATCATGTCATCATGCAACCCATTTTAAAACTCACTAAATAAATTGCATGGATCTTCGGTCCTTTTAAATCGAGGGAATTCACATGGTGATTCTCTTTATAACTTATCCTCCCAATATTAGGGAGCTATATTAAATATTCCATTTTCGAAATCACCCATGAACACACTTGCAAATAATCACATGTCTTTTCTTCTTCGAGTTTGCTTCCCAAACTTCGCCCATAAATTCTTTTATCTTTTTCCGGAGCTCCACTAAAAATCCGAATATTTTTGGACTCTTCATTACCTTGAACTTATTCAAACCATTTGAATCAAATTCAAATGGATTTGAATTTAGATCTCTCAATCATGGCCTTTTCTATTTTCCTGGAACAAGCACAATTTTGTGAGTCCGGGAAAATTATTTGCGTGTCCAACTTCTTCCCCCAACCCCTCTTTCTTTTCTTTCTTAATCTCTGTTTTTTTTCTTTTCATTTAGTAAGGAGAGAGGAGCCCAGCCAGGCCTTTTCCCTCTCCACGGGGCCGGCCTCTAATGCCATCCACCGGCCCATCTACTTCCAGCCGGCCCGCTCCCTCCCGAACCCTAGCGCCAGGGGAGACCTCCCGTGCTCGATCCCTTGCGCCCGTCCTCCTCATTCCCTCGCGCCGCCAGAGGCCCGCACCCCAATCCCTATCTCCTCGATCCCCCTCGCTCTCTCCCTCACATTCTCTCTCGCACACGGAAGAGCCCCGTGCTCGATCCCGATCCTGCATCCCCCGCTCGCGCCGCTGCAGCGCCCGACCTCCCTTCCCCTGCTCGTAAGCACCTCCAGCCGCCTCCCATGGTGCCCTCACCCGCGCCGCGAGATCTCCCCGTCGCCGGCACCGCTGCCCTACCGCGCCTGAGTCTCCTTGTGCGCCTCCCTGCTTCGTTCGGCCGCCGCGCCGCCAAGCACCTCCACCGCGCCCCGCCCTCAACCTCGGATTCTGCGCCCCATGGCCACGAGCGCCACCAGCAGCAGTTCAGGTGTCCCCATCGCCGAGCCCCTTGCCGCCCTTCTGCACCTCATCTCCAGCCCTGCCCGTCGGAGCCCCGCCTCCCGGTGCCCGCAGCTGCGTCGCGCCCGTCGACTAGCGACGCTCCAGCCGCTTTCGCCGGAGTACCACCAGGGAGCCGGGCCCCTATGTGCCAGCGCCGCGACTCCCTCCTATGCTCGCAAGCCTTGCTTCGCTACTCCACCTCCCTAGCCTCGCTGCCTCCGCAAGGCACCAGTAGCTCGTCCACTTCGCCGTTCAAAGCCGCTGCGCCTTCGGCCTATCACATGGTGAAGGAAACGAGCAGCAGAAAGCCCCATCGAGCTCCTTCAAAAGTTGTCCGAGTCCTGGACAAAAACCGCCCAAGTCGTCGCCTCCTTGCACCATGGAGTGTCACCGTGGACGCATGCACCACTGGAACGGAACTGCGAGCACCAAGTACCACTACAAACCCGAGGAATTCGGATGCATCAAGTCCCCGAGAAGACCCGTTTTTTGTCAAGTTCGACTACCCGTATCATCAAGAACCACTACAGTCAGAGACCTCGGACCCGTCAAGTACCCCTTCGAGCTATCAATACCGCAAGCGCCAAGTAACATGACGACCCCGGAGACTTCAAATTCGATAAGACCGACGACGCGGAAACGCCAAGTACCCCCACGCGCGAAGACGCCTAAGACCATCTCGGGATTCATCGAGTACCACTACCGTCGACCCTCGAAGACCCCGTGGACGTCAAGTTCCGTCCCGTGACCCCGAACCTCTACGAAAACGTTGTACGACTACTTCCATGGCCGAAGACCCGTGTACAACTACTGTCGCCGTGTACGACTACCTCCACGACGAACGTCCCAAGAACGTCTACTTCCTCTACTTTGCACCGAACGAGAACCGTCCCTTTTGCACGCTTTGAAGGTATAACCCCGAGACGACCGTCCGAGAACGCTTGCATGTGATGTATGAGATGCTCGTGCTTGCTCCATGCTCGAATTGTCGATGCACGTCACCCCTCTTTTGCCTTGCCACCCACATGTGGGAACTCGATATCCGAGATCACCCCACCATCCATGCATGTCACGTTCCGCACACTTCCCCTTTGCATCGGTATCTCAATCGAGTACCGGAACCGGAACGCTGCCATGGCACCGTTTTCGTTATCATTGCCGTGGTACCCCTTTCCTTTCCACCACGGTGACAAATGCTTCATAATGCTCTTGTCAACTTTTAATAAAATTGCATAAACTTGTCCATGTCATCCGCATCATGATAATAACATTTAAATGTTTAAAATTGTTGTTGCGCCAAATTGATAAATGCATATGGGGATTTGCCGAAATTGTTGTTTGGTGTTTCGGCCTCATTTAAACTTGCCTAAATAGATAATTTCTTATGCTTCTCCTCTTGCCATGTGTAACAACATTTAATATTGTTGAGTACCTAAACAAGAGAGAATTAAATAATTGATGTGGTGTTCCGTCAATATGCAACTCGTTGCATATTGAGCTCCACTTAATTTGTAGGGTTGTCTGTGCACTTTGCCATGCCATGCCTCATTAAACCGGACATGCATCGTACTTGTTTGCGCATCATGCCATGCTATGCGTGGTTGTTTACTATGTTGTTTGCTTCTTTCCGGTGATGCTTCTTCGGGTTAGTTCCGATAACGTCGCATTTGTGAGGACCCGTTCGACTACGTCTGTTTGTCTTCTTCATGGACTCGTTCTTCTTCCTTGCGGGATTTCAAGCAAGATGACCATACCCTCGAAATCACTTCTATCTTTGCTTACTAGTTGCTCGCTCTTTTGCTATGCCTATGCTGCGATACCTACCACTTGCTTATCATGCCTCCCATATTGTTTGAACCAAGCCTCTAACCCACCTTGTCCTAGCAAACCGTTGTTTGGCTATGTTACCGCTTTGCTCAGCCCCTCTTATAGCGTTGTTAGTTGCAGGTGAAGATTGGAGCTTGTCCCATGTTGGAACATGGATATTTTGTTGGGATATCACAATATCTTTTATCTAATTAATGCATCTATATACTTGGTAAAGGATGGAAGGCTCGGCCTTATGCCTGGTATTTTGTTCCACTCTTGCCGCCCTAGTTTCCGTCATATCGGTGTTATGTTCCCGGATTTTGCGTTCCTTATGCGGTTGGGTTATAATGGGAACCCCTTGACAGTTCGCCTTGAATAAAAGTCCTCCAGCAAGGCCCAACATTGGTTTTACCATTTGCCACCTAGCCTTTTTCTTTCCCTTGAGTCGGCCGGCTCAAGGGTCATCTTATTTTAACCCCCCGGGCCAGTGCTTCTCTAAGTGTTGGTCCAAACTGAGCAATGTCCGAGGCTACCAGGGGCAACTCTGGGCTGGCTTACCCAACGTCTGGCTCATCCGGTGTGCCCTGAGAACGAGATATGTGTAGCTCCTATCGGGATTTGTCGGCACATCTGGGTGGCTTTGCTGATCTTGTTTTACCATTGTCGAAATGTCTTGTAACCGGGATTCCAAGCCTGATCGGGTCTTCCCGCTAGAAGGAATATCCTTCGTTGACCGTGAGAGCTTGTGATGGGCTAACTTGGGACACCCCTGCAGGGATTTGAACTTTCGAAATCCGTGCCCGCGGTTATGGGCAGATGGAAATTTGTTAATGTCTGGTTGTAGAAAACCTGAAGTTGATCCTAATTAAAATACATCAACCGCGTGTGTAACCGTGATGGTCTCTTCTCGGCGGAGTCCGGGAAGTGAACACGGTGTTGGAGTAATGCTTGACGTAGGTTGTTCTAGGGTCACTTCTTGATCATAGTTGTTAGACCGTGCTTTTGCCTTCTCTTCTCGCTCTCTTTTGCGTATGTTAGCCACCATATATGCTAGTCGCTTGCTGCAGCTCCACCTCATACCTTTTACCCTTCCTATAAGCTTAAATAGTCTTGATCGCGAGGTTGTGAGATTGCTGAGTCCCCGTGACTCACAGATACTTCCAAAACCAGCTTGCAGGTGCCGTTGAACCGTGCAGATGACGCAACCAAGCTCAAGGAGGACCTCGATGAAGATCTCGTTCTTTGTGTTGTTCCGTTTCCAGTTGATCAGTAGTGGAGCCCAGTTGGGGTAGATTCGGGATCTGTGTAGCATTTGGGGTAGTCTTCTTTTATTTTGGGTTCCGTAGTCGGACCTTGATTGTATCTGGTTGATGTAATGATTTATTCATGTATTGTGTGAAGTGGCGATTGTAATCCAACTATGTATCTCTTTCCCTTATGTATTACATGGGTTGTGTGAAGATTACCTCACTTGCGACATTGCTTACAGTGCGGTTATGCCTCTAAGTCCTGCTTCGATACGTGGGAGATATAGCCGCATCGTGGGCGTTATACACGGTGTACCGAGACACCCGTTTGGTGCCCCGAGAACCCTGTTCTCATCGTTTGGGGTCGTGAGCGAAACCTCGGCTGCATCTCCTAGCGGATGGAACCCGAATAGGTGATAAACCTAGAATAGAGACTTGTGTGGTTAGTCAGGTCATGGCCGACACCCTCGCTGGGCTTCCGCTTGAAGGTTGCCGAGTACATGTCGTGTAAATGGCGATAAGTGGTGGGAGCGTGTGTGAAGAAGTACACCCCTGCAGGGTTAACATGATCTATTCGAATAGCCGCGTCCGCGGTAATGGACTACTGGGTTGCTTACATTGTTCATAGACAAGTGAAAGTGGATACTCGAAAATGCGCAAGATAAGCGTCAGTGCTATGGATGGCCTTCTCTTAGGAAGACGGGAGCGGATCCATAGTGGTGTATTGATATGGTGAATATGTGGACTCGTGTGCGCCACCTCAAAAGAGTTACCAGCAGTTGTAGTATAGGCACTAGTAGAAAAAAGGCATATTGTCCCGGTTCGTAAGGGCCTTTTGTCCCGGTTCCTGAACCGGGACTAAAGGGTCGGTACTAATGCCCTGTCCCTTTAGTCCTGGTTCAATCCAGAACCGGGACAGATGGGCCTCCAAGTGGCATGTGCACGGAGCCCAGGCAGGAGGGCCTTTGGTCCCGGTTGGTGGCACCAACCGGGACCAATAGGCATCCACGCATCAGCATTTCTGTGGCTGGGGTTTTTGTTTTTTTGAAAGGGGGGGGGGGTTGGGGGTTTTGGGGGGTTAATTTAGGTGTTTCATATATTGTGTTAGCTAGCTATAATTAATAGAGAGAAGTGTCCTCTCTTATGTCCGTGCTTGGTCGATGCTACGTACTATACATACGTATAGAGAGGACTAGACACACTAGCTAGCTAGTAAGCAAATGAAGGAAACAGAAGATCGTCATGAACATATATGCATACAGAGAGAAGTGGTATCGACCACCTCTCCTTCCCCGAGAGATTGGTCGAACAACAAGTTCTCGTATATCTATCCGACACTACCGGCTACATATATACAATAATTATCTCTTACAAATATAATCTCCTAACATACGGATGCATGGTCCACATAGTATTCTCTGTCTTCAGCGATCACGTGGTCAAGAAAGAATGCCGCCAATTCCTCTTGAATTGCTCGCATGCGAGCTGGTGCTAGGAGTTCATCCCGCTTCCAAAACATCTAATTTGAAGAAGGGGGTCAATACATATATATATGAATGAATGAAACTCAACACAAATGATGGTAATAAAATAAAATTGTGAATGTTGTTATTTATGCACTTCATATTGTTCGTCAGAGTAGCCCCGCTCACAGGTCGTGTGGCGGATGGACTCGCAAACGTAGTATCCACAGAAATCATTCCCTTGTTCCTGCCACAACCACTTTACAAGAAATAGAGGTCAATCAAACTGATAAGCAAGAATGCCAAATGGTATTGATGAAACTAGCGCTTGAATCAATAGGAGATGCGCGGAACATGCTACTATAGTACTTACTTTCGGGTGTCTAAATTGCAGCTTCTTCGGGAGTCCCGGAGCTTTTTTGGTGAATTTTTTCCAAACCCTGCCAGACAAAGAAAACAATTACTTGATATATTAGGAAATGAACAAAGTTGCTGATATGGTGGATAATGATCGATTTAACTTACTTCTCGAGCATTTGAGTCATGTCCGCATAGTCCTGGGGATCTTTTCGTCTTGAGTCTAAGACGGTTACTAGTCCCTGCTCAAGCTTAATCTCTAGGAGAATATAGTGGAAACTGCACATGCATGCATAACTCATCAATTACATTACTATAACCTTGACTAATATATAAGGGAAACTGAATATGCACAAGACAGTAACACTCACTTGAAGTTGTAAGGAAAGAGTATTATATCTTTGTTTTCATTTATTACCAACGATCGTAGCAAGTTGGCCTCGATATCTGCGGCATGAAATTTAACCTGAGTTGCATCTATGAGATTTGTGTTAATGAACCCAATATCACCGATTTATGTTTTCTTCAATTCGGCGATCTTCAATCTGCATAATATAGTGAGGATAATTATAAATATATGCAATGAAAGAGTTGAGCTATATAGAGAGACTTTATGACAGAAGTAGTACTACTTACAGACAGTAGCAGGTGACCGTTGCTTTATCGAGGGCCAATTGATTGAAAAACTGAAAGAACTCCTCAAATGGAATAGGCAACAGTTCAATTCCAACGAGGTCATGCTCCTTTTTAACTCTCACATACAAAGTACTCCTCCCCCCAGACTCTCTGCAGATTTTCAAGTACCAATCATGCAATCTTCGCATCATCGTTGATAGAGATCTTTCATCTTTGACGAGAGGCTTCCCGTACTCGTATCTTTGTATCTGCACCTCCATGAAATCATAATGTACATCGTCGGGCAGGTAATCTCCAAGATTGCTATAACCGGGTACCATCCTCGGATCATTAGCGTCGATGTCGCTAGGCACCTTGAGCGGGGGGCACGATTGCTTCGCTTGTTCGTCGAGCTGGGCAATTTGTTTCCCAGCTCGTCGTTCTTTCAGCCTTTGATCACTGACAGTACTTCCTGACCGCTCCGCTTCGACAAATTCCTTTCCAATAATGCGCTCATAGTTGCCTTTCGGCAGAGACTTGGGTGGTTTTGTCAGGGCAGCCAGAGTGTGCTTCGCTTTCACCGGATCTACCTTCTCCTCCGGAGGTGGATGTTTCTTTGCTTTCACCCCTTCAAAGAAGTTCCTCACTTCTTCTCGCGCGATCTCGGCGTTCTCCTCCGGGGTCCTCTCGTATGGTAACTTCTCTGGAGTCTTCAGAGAAGGACCGAATCTGTATGTCCTCCCGCCTCTGGCTGTACTACTAGATGCCGGCAGAGCAGACGGAGCAGTTGTCTTTTTTACTTTCTTACGAGGCGGAGGAGAAGGACTACGACGCACCGGAGCAGCCGGAGCGGCGGCAGGTCTCTTCCGCCCGTGCTGACGAGGCGGAGAAGGAGGAGGCTGGCTGCTCGGGCGCGCCGCCGTAGGCGAAGAAGGAGGCAGAGTGCCGCCACGTGCGCCGGAGAAGGAGCCGGCCAAGTGCCCTGATCGTCACTCGCCGGAGGAGGAGGCGGTGGAGGAGGTGGAGTGCCCTGACTCGCCAGAGGAGGAGGAGGCGGAGGCGTCCAGTTCGGAAGGTTGATGAGCTCCTTCCAACATAGGCATGGAGTCTTCAGAGCAGAACCCAGCCGAGTCTCCCTTCACCGGTAGGGTGGTCAAGATGGAGGTCCTCAAATCCCTCCGTTATTTCATCCACCATCACCCTAGCATATCCTTTTGGAATCGGCCGGCAGTGAAAAGTTGTGCCGGGTTCAGTAGGAAAAACAGAGCCAACAGCCGCCTTGACCTTCATATTAATCCATTGCGTCATAAGGTGGCAATTTTGAGACTCCGTGATAGCATCCACGGGATAGCTGGCAGGAGCCGTCAAGACATGCTCCGGCTGAAGCAGCTCGGTGGAAGCCATGCTGCTTCTCCGCTGAGATGGCGGGGTAGCTTCTGGGGAAGCTTCGGCAGTTCGTTTGCTGCGATTTTCTTCTCGTTCCTCTATTGCTTGTCCCCTAGCGTGCAGCGCCTGCAGTTGGGTCTGCTCCACTTTCTTCCTCCTCTCGTGGCATTTGTAATCGCATGCGTCCGGAAACTCAACCTTTCATGGAATGGAGCCTGGCGTGCCTCGTGTCCGTCCAGGGTGCTCAGGATTCCCAAGGGCCATTGTGAGCTCGTCGTTCTCTCTGTCTGGAACGAACGTCCCTTGCTGTGCTGCTTCGATATAATGCTGAAGCTTCTTGACTGGTATGTCCATTTGATTGTTCGTCCAAATGCACTTCCCTGATACAGGGTCCAAGGTTCCGCCAGCCCCGAAGAACCAAGTCCGGCAACGGTCTGGCCAGTTAATTGTCTCTGGTTCGATCCCTTTATCAACCAGATCATTCTCAGTCTTAGCGCACTTAGGCCGGGCTACGAGGTAGCCACCTGACCCCGTGCGATGGTGATGCTTCTTCTTTGTAGCATTTTGCTTGTTTGTCGCTGACATCTTCTTACTCTTTTCCGATGTCTTGTGGGACACAAATGCGGGCCAGTGATCTCTGATCTTCTCATATCTGCCCTTGAATTCTGGTGTCTCTTTATTTTCGACAAACTTATTCAGCTCTTTCTTCCACCTCCTAAATAGTTCTGCCATCCTCTTAAGAGCAAAAGACTTGATTAATTGCTCTTTAACTGGCTTCTCCGGATCATCCTCTGGCGGTAGGGTGAAATTTGACTTCAGCTCAGTCCAAAGATCATTTTTCTGCATATCATTGACATAAGACACCTCAGGGTCTTCTGTAGCCGGCTTTAACCATTGCTGGATGTTGATTGGGATCTTGTCCCTAACCAGAACCCTGCACTGAGCAACAAATGCGCTCTTTGTCCGGAGGGGTTCAATCGGTTGGCTGTCGGGCGCGATTGCTATGATCTCAAACTTTTCATCTGAGCTCAACTTTTTCTTCGGTCCTCGTCTCTTTTACCGAAGTTGTGCTCGATCCGGAGGGCTAGAAAAAAGAACAAAGACTTAATTAATATGTGTACATACCAAAACAATGAATGCATCAATTAGCTAGTCAGCACAAGCTTAACTAATATATATACCTGGCCCGACTCGGTTCGGTCACCGGAGACGTCATCACGGTCTCCTTCTTGCACCGGCATTGGGTCACCGGAGCCGTCCTCACGGTCTCCTTCTTGCACCGGCATTAGGTCACCGGAGCCATCATAATCATAGCCAGCTGCTTCCAGACCATCGGTGTCGTTGAGAAACAACGAGCAGACAGCATCACTTCGTTGTGCGATTATGTCCCCCAACAACTCTTCTTGTACTTCGTCTCGGGCGGTGTCCATAGTTTCTACAAATATTTACAACATGGCAATTATTATTCAAACATGACAGATGGATATATTAGTGGCAAACATAGAGCTAATTTTAATTAGTGGCCTCGACGCTGCTTCTCTAGGGTTTGGGGTGGCCTCGACGCTGCTTCTCTATGGTTTGGGGTGGCCTCGACAACGCTTCAAGGATAAAAAAAGAAGAGGAAGAAGAAAAAAAAGAGGAGAAGAAAGAATAGAGGAGTAAGAACTCCTCTATTCTTTCTTCTCCTCTTTTTTTTCTTCTTCTTCCTCTTTTTTTTATCGGGAACGAGGGTCACCGAGCGGTAGAGGAAACCCTAAATAGCAAGTATCGTGGGTGTGAGATACATGTGGCCGTCGGTGTCGGACACTACATCCACGTCCCACAAGTGACGTGGGCGTCGAAGCCCGCGTCACTTGTGGGACGTGGATGTAGTGTCTGACACCGACGGCCACATGTATCTCACACCGACGATACTTGCTATTTAGGGTATATCGACCCCCCTCCTCCTGTTGAAGTTATCGGGAGGTGGTATATATATCGACCCTCCCCCATCGTGTTGAAGTTATCGGGAGGGGTATATCAACGACGATAGACCCGATAAAATACAAACATATATGTGAAAAAAAATCTAAAAAGAAGCAATATACACAATATATATACTGACATATATACATAATATACACAAAGAAGCAATATACACAATAAGACATAAGAAAACGAAGAAAAATAAAAAGAGGAGAAGAAGAAAGGAATAGCTAGAGGAGAAGATCGAAGAAAAAAGAAAAAAAAAGAGGAGAAGAAGAAAGGAATAGAGGAGAATAAGACACAATATATCTTTTTCTTCTTTTTTCTTGTTCTTATTTATTTCTCCTCTTCTTCCTCTCCTCTTCTTCTTTCTTTCCTCTTCTTATTTTGTTTCTTTCCTATCCTTCTTTTCCTTCCTTCTTAATATCACTTAGCAAATTTTGCAACAATAGGGAGGGGGTGCTCCCGTGGTCTAAAATCCGTCTATGCACGATAGAAAATTCTGAAAAAATACATCTATGATCCCTCAACATCCCCGCCTCTCTCATGAACAAAAAAAAATCTATGAATTAAAAAAACATCATGTTCTATGAACAAAAAAACATCATATTTCATCCACATTCATGCATACATCATATATGTGATCATCTATGAAAAAACATCATATTCTATAAAAAAAATTCATTACATATATATATAAAAACAAGCATATATATATATAAAAAAACAAGCATATATATATATATATAAAACAAGCATATATATGAAAAAAAATTGCAAAGGGAGGGCGCCGGCGGCCGGACCAAGCTGAGGAAAGGACCGCGCGCGCGGGGGGTCGGTGATGAGGATGGCGTCGGGGCAGGGGCGCGGGCGACGGCGAGGGCTGGCTCGGGCGGCGCACGTCGGGGCAGGGGCGCGGGCGACGGTGACGGTGGCGGGCCGGGGCGGCGCGCGTCGGGGCAGGGACCAATGCCCCCCTTTAGTCCCGGTTGGTGCCACCAACCGGGACCAATGGCCTAGGGCTGCCAAAGCCGCGGTGCGGTGGGATGTTTAGTCCCACCTCGCTAGCTGAGGAGCGGCAGGACCTGTTTATAAGCCCTGCCCCGCCATCTTCATTCAACTCTTCTGAATTGCAGGCCTCTAGGCCTAATCTCGCACTGCTATGCCTGTGGGCCTGCTGGGCCTTCTGCGGGCCTAAATCCTGGCCCATGGATGGGTTTCTAGTCGTATTCAGGCCGTGGTGGCCCAGTAGGATGCATTTTTTTGCTATTAATTTTTTCAATTCTACTTAGAACTAAATACTTATAGTTTTTTAGTGATTTTTTCTTCTAGGTCACAAAAATTATAAACTTTCTGTTAGTTCCATTAGTTCTAAAATTTGAATAGTTTCAATTTGAATTTTTTAAAATTTGTGTGAATCACTAGTTTATGAATAACTTTACTATAAAAATTAATTTTTGAGTCATTCTTTTTCCTGCTATTTAATATTATTGTGTTTTATCATTATACTCAATTTGGTTATTTTAGTTAGTCATAACAAATATTATAGGCATTTTTTTCTTTTTTGCTATTTATTTTTTCATTTCTAATTAGAACAAAATACTTATAGTTTCTTAGTGATTTCTTTTTTCTTTTAGGTCACAAAAATTATAAACTTTCTGTTAGTGCCATTAGTTTTCAAATTTGAAAACACTTTTTAGTTTTTTTTGCTTTTAGTGCCTATTTTTTTCCAGTTTTTTGTTTTGTTTTCTGCATTATTTATTTTCTTTTGTTTTTTTGCTTTATTTTTTAATTCTTTTTGCTTTTAGTTTTAGAAAAATTATAAACTTTCTGTTAGTGCCATTAGTTTTCAAATTTGAAAACACTTTTTTAGTTTTTTTTGTTTTCTTTGTTGCTTTATTTATTTTATTTTGTTTCTACTTACAACAAAATACTTATTGTTGCTATTTTTATTTTTTTCTAGTTTTTTTGTTTTGTTTTCTGTATTATTTATTTTCTTTTATTTTCTTTTTTTAATTCTTTTTGCTTTTAGGTCAGCAAAATTATAAACTTTCTGTTAGTGCCATTAGTTTTAGAAAAATTATAAACTTGCTGTTAGTGCCATTAGTTTTCAAATTTGAATAGTTAAAATTTGAATTCTTTGAAATTTGTGTGAATCACAAGTTTGTGATTAACTTCACTAAAAAAATGAACATAGATGCACATATAGAGAAAATTCGACCTAAATTCATAGTTTTCAAATGAACTCTGAAAAAGTTGGCATATCATACTCGTCTGTTACAAAGTTGGCATGGTATCATCATAATAGTTGCGGGAGAAAGTCTTCACTTTTTCTTCGCTTGTGTCATTTGCTTATTGCGTCATAGCCATGGATAATCTTCATCGTTTATCAGGATGCTTGGGTCAGCCTTGACATTGAAGGGAGGAATTTCATGAAACTTTTCATAATCTTCAGACATGTCTGTCTTGCCCTCCACTCCCAAGATATCCCTTTTTCCTGAAAGAACTATGTGGCGCTTTGGCTCATCGTATGATGTATTCGCTTCCTTATCTTCTCTTTTTCTCTGTTTGGTAGACATGTCCTTCACATAGATAACCTGTGCCACATCATTGGCTAGGACGAACGGTTCGTCAGTGTACCCAAGATTTTTCAGATCCACTGTTGTCATTCCGTACTGTGGGTCTACCTGTACCCTGCCTCCTGATAGATTGACCCATTTGCACTTAAACAAAGGGACCTTAAAATCATGTCCGTAGTCAAGTTCCCATATGTCCACTATGTAACCCTAATATGTGTCCTTTCCGCTCTCGGTTGCTGCATCAAAGCGGACACCGCTGTTTTGGTTGGTGCTCTTTTGATCTTGGGCGATCGTGTAAAATGTATTCCCATTTATCTCGTATCCTTTGTAAGTCAATATAGTCAAAGATGGTCCCCTGGACAACAAGTACAGCTCATCACAAACAGTGTTGTCACCTCTGAGACGTGTTTCCAACCAACTGCTGAAAGTCCTGATGTGTTCACATGTAATCCAGTCGTCGCACTGCTCCGGGTGTTTGAAGCACAGACTGTTCTTGTGTTCATCGACATACGGGGTCACCAAGGTAGAGTTCTATAGAACTGTGTAGTGTGCTTGAGACCAAGAATATCCGTGCCTGCATATTATTGAGTCACTTCCAAGACTGCCTTTTCCAGTCAATCTCCCCTCATACCGCGATTTAGGGAGACCCATCTTCTTAAGGCCAGGAATGAAGTCAACACAAAACCTGATAACATCCTCTGTTTGATGGCCCATGGAGATGCTTCCTTCTGGCCTAGCGCGGTTATGGACATATTTCTTTAGGACTCCCATGAACCTCTCAAAGGGGAACATATTGTATAGAAATACGGGCCCCAGGATGACAATCTCGTCGACTAGATGAACTAGGACGTGCGTCATGATATTGAAGAAGGATGGTCGGAACACCAGCTCGAAACTGACAAGACATTGCACCACATCACTCCTTAGCCTTGGTACGATTTCTGGATCGATCACCTTCTGAGAGATTGCATTGAGGAATGCACATAGCTTCACAATGGCTAATCGGACATTTTCCGGTAGAAGCCCCCTCAATGCAACCGGAAGTAGTTGCGTCATAATCACGTGGCAGTCATGAGACTTTAGGTTCTGAAACTTTTTCTCTGGCATATTTATTATTCCCTTTATATTCGACGAGAAGCCACTCATGACCTTCATACTGAGCAGGCATTCAAAGAAGATTTCTTTCTCTTCTTTCGTAAGAGCGTAGCTGGCAATACCTTTATACTGCTTCGGAGGCATGCCGTCTTTTTCGTGCAAACATTGCAGGTCCTCCCGTGCCTCAGGTGTATCTTTTGTCTTCCCATACACGCCCAAGAAGCCTAGCAGGTTCACGCAAAGGTTCTTCGTCACGTGCATCACGTCGATTGAAGAGCGGACCTCTAGGTCTTTCCAGTAGGGTAGGTCCCAAAATATAGATTTCTTCTTCCACATGGGTGTGTGTCCCTCAGCGTCATTCGGAACAGCTAGTCCACCGGGACCCCTTCCAAAGATTACGTGTAAATCATTGACCATGGCAAGTACGTGATCACATGGCGGGCTTCTTCCGGTGATCTGCCTCACCTTTGAAATGCTTGCCTTTCTTTTGACATTGATGGTTGGTCGGAAGAAATCGACGATGGCCCAGGTACACATTCTTCCTGCATTTGTCCAGGTATATACTTTCAGTGTCATCTAAACAGTGCGTGCATGCGTGGTATCCTTTGTTTGTTTGTCTTGAAAGGTTACTGAGAGCGGGCCAATCGTTGATGGTCACGAACAGCAACGCCTTTAGGTTAAATTCCTCCTGTCTGTGCTCATCCCACGTACATACACCGTTTCCATTCCACAACTGTAAAAGTTATTCAACTAATGGCCTTAGGTACACATCAATGTCGTTTTCGAGTTGCTTAGGGCCTTGGATGAGAACTGGCATCATAATGAACTTCCGCTTCATGCACATCCAAGGAGGAAGGTTATACATACATAGAGTCACGGGCCAGGTGTTGTGATTGCTGCTCTACTCCCCGAAAGGATTAATGCCATCCGCGCTTAAAGCAAACCATATGTTCCTTGGGTCCTTTGCAAACTCATCCCAGTACTTTCTCTCTATTTTTCTCCACTGTGACCCGTCAGCGGGTGCTCTCAACTTCTCGTCTTTCTTCCGGTCCTCACTGTGCCATCGCATCAACTTGGCATGCTCTTCGTTTCTGAACAGATGTTTCAACATGGTATTATAGGAGCATACCACATCACCTTCGCAGGAACCCTCTTCCTGGGGGGCTCGCTGTCAACATCACCAGTGTCATCTCGTCTGATCTTATACCGCAATGCACCGCATACCGGGCATGCATTCAGATCCTTGTATGCACCGCGGTAGAGGATGCAGTCATTAGGGCATGCATGTATCTTCTCCACCTCCAATCCTAGAGGGCATACGACCTTCTTTGCTGCGTATGTACTGTCGGGCAATTCGTTATCCTTTGGAAGCTTCTTCTTCAATATTTTCAGTAGCTTCTCAAATCCTTTGTCAGCCACAGCATTCTCTGCCTTCCATTGCAGCAATTCCAGTATGGTACCGAGCTTTGTGTTGCCATCTTCGCAATTGGGGTACAACCCTTTTTTGTGATCCTCTAACATGCGATCGAACTTCAGCTTCTCCTTTTGACTTTCGCATTGCATCCTTGCATCGACAATGACCCAGCGGAGATCATCATCATCGGGCACATCATCTGGTTCCTCTTGATCTTCAGCAGCTTCACCCGTTGCAGCATCATTGGGCACATCGTCTGGTTCCTCTTGATCTTCACCAGCTCCCCCCGTTGCAGCATCACCGTATTCAGGGGGCACATAGTTGTCATCATACTCTTCTTCTTCGTCGTCTTCCATCATAACCCCTATTTCTCCATGCCTCGTCCAAACATTATAGTATGGCATGAAACTGTTGTAAAGCAGGTGAGAGTGAAGGATTTTCCGGTTAGAGTAAGACCTCGTATTCCCACATTCAGTGCATGGACAACACATAAAACCATTCTGCTTGTTTGCCTCAGCCGCATCGAAAAACTCATGCACGCCCTTAATGTACTCGGAGGTGTGTCTGTCACCGTACATCCATTGTCGGTTCATCTGCGTGCGTTATATATAATTAAGTGTCCAAATTAATAGAAGTTCATCATCACATTAAAACCAAAGTACATACATAGTTCTCATCTAACAACATATAGCTCTCCAGAGCATCTAATTAATTAAACCATACATTGAAACTATGTAAAACATTTCAATGCGAAAACAAATGCGATCATAATCGCAACCAAGGTAACAATTGATCCAACGGCATAATGATACCAAGCCTCGGTATGAATGGCATATTTTCTAATCTTTCTAATCTTCAAGCGCATTGCATCCATCTTGATCTTGTGATCATCGACGACATCCGCAACATGCAACTCCAATATCATCTTCTCCTCCTCAATTTTTTTATTTTTTCCTTCAATAAATTGGTTTCTTCTTCAACTAAATTTAACCTCTCGACAATAGGGTCGATTGGAATTTCCGATTCACATACATCCTACATAAATAAAATCTATGTCACGTTGGTCGGCATAATTTTCATAAACAATAAATGAACCAATAGTTATAAAGATAATATATATACCACATCCGAATCATAGACAGGACGAGGGCCGACTGGGGCGGATACCAAAACCATCACACTATATAAGATGCAATAATAAAAGTAAGAAAAATAATACAAGTATCTATGTAAACATACAAGTAAGAATATTTTTTCCTTTCAAAAAGAAGATAAGAAGAAGAGGCTCACCACGGTGGTGTCGGCGATGAGCTCGGCGCGGGTGATCGACGGCGGTGAAGACGGGGATGGGGCGTGACGGACCGCTAAACCTAGACAAATATTGAGGAAAATGGAGCTTGAAGGTCGAGCTTGGAGAGGAGAAAGCTTAAGTAGTGTGGCTCGGGCATTCCATCGAACACCTTGTGTGCATAGGAGGTGAGCTAGAGCACCACCAAGCCCTCTCCCCCTCGGCAAGAAAAATACAGAGCAGTGTGCTCTGCTCTTACGCGAGGGGGTATATATAGGCACCTCATTGGTCCCGGTTGGTGGCATGAACCGGGACTAAAGGGGAGCCTTTGGTCCCGGTTCAAGCCACCAACCGGGACAAATGGTGGTGGGCCAGGAGCGAGGCCATTGGTCCCGGTTCGTCCCACCAACCAGGACCAAAAGGTCGAGACGAACCGGGACCAATGGCCCACGTGGCCCGGCCGGCCCCCTGGGCTCACGAACCGGGTCCAATGCCCCCATGGGTCCTGGTTCTAGACTGAACTGGGACTAATGGGCTGACCCGGCCTGGACCGTTGCCCCCTTTTCTACTTGTGAGGATAGCCACCAAGTCAAAGCTGGCTTGCTGCAGTTAAACTCTACCACCCCCTTTGTTGATACTGATGCATATGTAGCTAGTTCTGATGTAAGTCTTTTTGGGTACATTTGTACTCACGTTTGTTTAATTTATGTTTTTGTAGCGAGACTTCAGTCTCACTAGTAGTTCCGCGTGGACTTCAACGTTTAGATTGTTACCTCAGCTACGATCTTGTGCCCTCGGCAGGGTCTTGTAGATAGTCAGGCTTCTTGGCCTTTTTCATTTGTAGTTGTTTGTACTCAGACAAGTTAAGCTTCTGCATGTGCTTATTGCTTGTATGCTCTGTATGTTGGGTCATGTGACCCATGATTATAATTCCTACTAAGCATGACTCTTCGGAGCCTTCTGAATAAATACTTTGAATCGTAGAGTTTTGTTGTGATGTCATGTTGTATTTGCACATGTCGAGCATATTGTGTCTATGATTTTGAAATGCTTGGTATGTGTGGGATCCGACAATCTAGTTGTTTATTCTTGGTAGCCTCTCTTATGGGGAAATGTCTCCTGGTGCTTCCACTGAGCCATGGTAGCTTGCTACTGCTTCGTAACACTTAGGCTGGCCGGCATGTGTCCTTCTTCGTTCCTGTGTCTGTCCCTTCGGGGAAATGTCACGTGTTGTTCCTTTAAGTCCTTGTAGCTTGCTATGACTTGGGTTCATACGTTGATGATCGACACGTTCGTTGCTGGTATGCCTGTCCCTGTAAGTTAGTGCCACTTTGGATTCACGACTAGTCATGTCGGCTCGGGTTCTCTGTCATATGGATGCTACCGACACTATCATATACGTGAGCCAAAAGGCGCAAATGGTCCTGGGCCAGGTAAGGTGGCACCTGTGGAAATACCGTGCGTGAGGCTGCAAAGTGATATGATGTGTTACATGCTAGACCAGTGTGACTTAGGATTGAGGAGGAGCCGAGGTGTGGGTGAAGATAGGGAATCCTTATCCCCTTATAAAGGCCATGAATATCAAGCGTCTCCCCACTCGCCTTAAACTCGCCTATTCCCAAGGGCCGTGCAAACGGCACGGTTGGGTCGCCCATGCCCGTATTGATGAGAATCCCATAATAAGGGGACACGATCTCTACTTCGACAAGACGTGCCAATGGTAACCGCGTCTCGAAACATGGAGCGGCAGACGAAAAACGGTTCGAAATTATGACCAGACAGACATGATGTCATATTGTAAAAAGATATCAGCAGATTAGACCCGTGTGAAAATATATTCTCTCTGCGGTTATGTATGTTGTGTGTGACAGGTCCGGATACTATCATCGCATCCGAAGACTATCTTGAAGTTCGGATAGAAGGGAACCCGCCTTGCAATGCCGAAGACAATTTGCGCACCGGACTCCTCGTCATTGAAGCCAGGTTCAGGCGTTACTGAGGGAGTCTCGGACTAAGGGGTCCTCGGGCGTCCGGCCTGTTATCTGAGGGCCGGACTGATGGGCTGTGAAGACATAAAGGCCGAAGAATGTACCTGTGTCCGGATTGGACTCTCCTTGGCGTGGAAGGCAACCTTGGCGACCGACTATGAAGATTACTTCTTATGTAACCGACTCTATGTAACCCTAGATCCCCTCCCCCCCGGTGTCTATATAAACCGGAGGGGTTAGTCCGGAAAGGATATACTCATTACCATAGTCATACAGGCTAGGCTTCTAGGGTTTAGCCATTACGATCTCGTGGTAGATCAACTCTTGTAATACTCATATTCATCAAGATCAATCAAGCAGGACGTAGGGAATTACCTCCATAGAAAGGGCCCGAACCTGGGTAAACATCATGTCCCCCGTCTCCTGTTACCATCGATCCTAGACGCACAGTTCGGGACCCCCCACCCGAGATCCGCCGGTTTTGACACCGACAGTGGGGCCGAGAGGGGTGAGCCGCAGGTCGGGGGAGGTGTGGTGTCATGGGTTCATGCGGCGTCATGGGAATCGCATGTGGCTGTGGTAGAAACTTGATGCTCGCCGCATTTAAGGTGGCCCACATGTCATGCACACAAAGGCAAAGGGGCGGTGCGGCCGAGAGGGGTGAGGCGCACGTCGGGGGACGTGGTGCCGTGGGTTGGAGCGGCATCGTGGGAATCGCGAGTGGCAGTGGATGAAACGTGATTGTCGCCGTAGTTGAACTTCCATGGACAAGATGTCATGTCTACGGACACATGCATTGCATTGCATACCGATCACTGGAAGGAGTAGTAGAGAAAGCTAGGAAGATAAATAGTTCCTTATAGTCAAGCGGACCCACGCTACTACTTGTTCCAAAGACATGCACACCATCAAAATAGTCCATCTATATCAATATACATAGAGAGGGAATATTTCTTTTTACAAGAGAGGAAATAGTTCATCCATCCATAATGCGCTGCTGCTGGTGCAGCATCTTCTTCTTCTTCTTCTCATTTTCTATGGGAGACGGCTTCGCAACAAGCTCTCTGGACCTTGCAGCTATCTCAAAACTCACACGGGCATCGAGGGCAGCATATTTTATCCGCTCGTACGTCAAGGGATAATTCTCCCATCTGGACGACCTTAATGCCAGCGTCTCGTCACCCTTCTGAAGATTTGTTTCAAGCACAAAATTTGCTACGTCGAATAGGGATGGTGTTGGTCTATCACAATCTTCTACATGAATTTTTATTCTGGTTTGTAGGTCAGCGATGCTTTTCAAATCAAGGTTGTACGGCTCCAACTTCTATTTGTCCCCTGCGATGGCTACCTGTCGGTGTCAAAACCGGCGGATCTCGGGTAGGGGGTCCCGAACTGTGCGTCTAGGCCGGATGGTAACAGGAGACAAGGGACACGAAGTTTACCTAGGTTTGGGCCCTCTCGATGGAGGTAAAACCCTACGTCCTGCTTGATTAATATTGATGATATGGGTAGTACAAGAGTAGATCTACCACGAGATCGAGGAGGCTAAACCCTAGAAGCTAGCCTATGGTATGATTATTGATGTGTATGTTGTCCTACGGACTAAAACCCTCCGGTTTATATAGACACCGGGTAGGGTTAGGGTTACATAGAGTCGGTTACAATGGTAGGAGATCTGCATATCCGTATTGCCAAGCTTGCCTTCCACGCCAAGGAAAGTCCCTCCCAGACACGGGACAAAGTCTTCAATCTTGTATCTTAATAGTCTAGGAGTCCGGCTGAAGGTATAGTCCGGCCATCCGGACACCCCCTAATCCAGGACTCCCTCAGTAGCCCCTGAACCAGGCTTCAATGACGACGAGTCTGGCGCGCATATTGTCGTCGGCATTGCAAGGCGGGTTCCTCCTCCAAGTACTTCATAGAAGATTTTGAACACAAAGATAGTGTTCGGCTCTGCAAAATAAGTTTCCACATATTGCCATTGAGAGAATAATATTTACACAAATCTAATCTACTGACGTATTCCGTAGTGTGACATCACACCACGGCCAAGCTTTTATTCGAACCGTTTTACTGTCCCATCTCAGCGCGTTATGCGAGGCGGTTTCCTTGGCACGTCTTGTTAAAGCAGAGATTGTGTCCCCTTATTCCGGGATTCTCATCAATACGGGCGTGGGTAACCCAACCGCGCCATCGATTACGGCGCTTGGAGATAAGCAAGTTTTACCAGGCTGGTGGGGACATGTAGCTGCGTCCACCCATATAAGGGGATAAATATCCACCTTTTCACCTATGCCTTCTTCCTCCTTCGCCTATCCATTCTTGCGCACTCGAGCTCCAGCGCCCAAGTCCGCACTCCCCACCTCAACCTTCTCCAGCCATGTCTGGAGCGGGAGGCAAGTGGATGGTCTCCTCTGTCACGGAGGGACACATCAAAAAGCTGAGGAAGGCCGGATACCTGTCTAACGACATCGCTTACCGGCTCCCCGAGAAGGGGCAGCTCATCCCCACCCCTAGGCCCCATGAGAGGGTGGTGTTTCTCCCCCATTTCCTCCGCGGACTGGGCTTCCCTCTCCACCCATTTGTCCGGGGGCTCATGTTCTACTACGGCCTGGATTTCCACGATCTGGCCCCGAACTTCGTCCTCAACATCTCGGCGTTTATCGTTGTGTGCGAGGCCTTCCTTCGCATCCGCCCCCATTTCGGGCTCTGGCTCAAGACTTTCAACGTCAAGCTGAAGGTGGTGCGCGGCAGCCAGGCGGAGTGCGGAGGCGCCATGGTGGGCAAGATGGCCAACGTCCTATGGCTCGAGGGCTCCTTTGTGGAGACCCTGAAGGGGTGGCAATCGGGGTGGTTTTACATCACCGAGCCGCGCGACGCCGAATGGGTCGCACCCCCCGAGTTCCGGTCCGGACCCCCAACACGGCTCACATCCTAGAAAGAGACGGGCCTGTCGTGGGGTAAAAAAGGAGAGTTGACCGGACTCCAAACATGCGTCAAAACCCTGGTGGACAAGAAGCTCAAACTTGTCAACGTAGTCCAGGTTATGCTCATCCGCTTGATCCTCCCGTGCCAACGACGGGCTTTCAACTTGTGGGAGTTCGACCTGGCGCGGCATCAAACTCTGAGCAGGCTCTTCGACACGACGTACAAAGATGCCTGGAAGGTGCTTTTCAAGGGCGTCGAGGCTCCCGCATCTGCTACTGAGGATCGCGGATTCAGTGCGCAGCGTCACTCTCTCGCGGTAAGCTGTTTTTTCCTTTTACAGGGTATCAGTTTTCCATAGTTTGACTCTATGCGGGATCTAAGCTCCCTTTCCTCTGATAGGATTGGCAGGTGACGTCCGGACAGATCAACTGTCCGGCCCCTTTGCTCGAAGGCCCAGCAGACGCTCGCTTGGCGAGGCTGCTGGTTCCGGCACCCTATGTAGTGCCGGAGAAAAGGTCAAGAAGAAGGCCGCGGGGACTCAAAAGAGTGCCCGGCGGCCGGAGGTGTCGGATTCATCATCCGACGAATCCAAGACACACTCCTCCCGTGAAGACAAGGAGGAGGAAGAAGAAGAAGAGACCCCTCCCCCTCCAGCGGGGGAAGGGAAGAAAAGGAAGGCTGCCCCAACCGGGGAGGCCGAAGGGTCCAAGAAGGGGAAAACCCTTCCTCCGGACTGCTCCACCGACGCCGACGGCGGCGGAGAAGAGTGGGCGCCTAGGGCCAAGCCCCTGGTCAAATCGTAAGTATCTGGATACCAGAGTAATTCATAATATTCGTTTATTGCACAGCTTTCCCTCACATCGAATATGTTTATGCAGCCCACCCAAAGACCGGCTCGACGCGTCGTCGAGCGGCTCACTGGACTCGTCGCATGTGAACTCACTTCCGACGGCTTCCTCCCCCCACCCTACGGACGACACCAAAGTGTTGTCCCAACAGGTTCCAAGCCGGGAGGAGGTGGTCCTGGAGGCGCCACAAGGCGACCTCCCGGACTCCAGGAGTAAAGGGGATGAAACCCCCCAGGGCTCCAAGTCCGGCTCAAGGCCGGACACCGCTCCGGAACCTTCAAAGGTTCCAAAGTCCGGCGGGGGACCTCCTTCCAAGAGGAGCAAGTCCACCGTGCCAGCGGCCTCCGTCCAACCGGAGGTGCCAGACAATATGCTGGAGGCGCTCCAAGGCGCCTCCATCGACGAGGAGCACCGCGCTATTATGAGTGCGGTGGTCCAGAAGGTTCAGTCCGCAAAAAATGGACTGACTGAAGCTTGTACTAGCCTTTTGACAGGCTTCGAGGTAAGTAAAGAAAGTGTAAATAATAGTACCGCATAGACAGTATCCCCTGATGCTCTGTTTGGTGTCCGAGAAGAAAAGCCGAATAGAGGATCAAATAGAATTCCCAGGAGTCTAACAAAAATGAGTCAATATGCATGTGCAGGCTACCCTGCTTGCGTCCGCCGCACTGACTGCGGAAGTGGACACGCTAAAGCAGGACCTCGAAAGGTCCGAGCAAGAGCTTGAGCATGCCAAGAAGCAGCTCGAGGACAATGAAGGTAAGAAATACCTTGTTAAATATATATATATATAAAAGGTGCAATTGCAAAAAAATAACAGGATTATCATGGCGATTGTAGGGGCCACGTCTGAGGTGGCGACCCTTAAGCAAGCGTTGGACGAGGCCGAGAAGAATTCGGCCTCGGAGCGCACCGAGCGGGAGAAGTATGAGGCCGAGGTTGGCAAGGTGCGGCAAGAGCTCCAGGCTCTCATGGAAAAACATGAGAGTTTGGAGCGTGACTCAAAGACGCAAGCGTCCGAGCTTGCGGTGGCTATTGAAAATGCCAAATCTGCCAAGGTCGAATCCCAGAAGACCCTCCAGGAGTTGGATGAGGTGAAGAAGATAGCGGCGGGTAAGGCATTCTTTATGCAAAGCAAACACATAAACGTGAGTTACCTGTTACTTACCCGAATCCAGAGCTCTCGAGGAGCTTTCGCAGATCTTCCCCGGAGTGTATCCGATGCCACCACATTCTATTGAGCCGAGGAGGGCAGCTCGAAGGAGAAGGTGTTCTGGTCTCAGTACGCTGAGGCCGGACACCCCGTGCCCCTGAGCGACCAGCTGAAGCAACTGGTCGAGCTCCACAAGGCGGCCAAACAGGCCATGAAGGACCTCGTAGTTCGGATGTGGCCCGGAGAGGCTCAGCCTGGGAGCTATTTCGGGCTGGTGCAGCGGCTGGTGGAGGCCCGTCCAAGGCTCGAAGTCATCAAGCGCTCCGTCTGCATTGAAGGTGCCCGTAGGGCCCTTGCCCGTGCTAAGGTGCACTAGGGCAAGCTGGATGCTGAGAAGCTTGTGAAGGATGGGCCACCGCCAGGGAAGGAGCATCGCAAGCCCGAGAATTACTATAAGGATGTTCTGAAGGGTGCCCGCCTTGTAGCAGATGAATGTTCTATGGATGTAATTTTTGAGTAAAACTCGCTCGTTTTGTCCTGTGCGCTGAAAACTTGTTCATATGCGCTAAGCAATGCTGTTTGAATTTAAAATATTACCTTCTGTGCGGCTGTTTATCAATTCTAAGAGATGGCGAGTCGTCGGCTTCTGCCCCCGTGCCGCTAGTGCTGGGGTGTTCAGGGATAAACCTGAGCGCTCTTTTTCCCATGTTTGGGTCCTTCAAGGGAGGCGCTCAGCCCAACGAACAAGGCAATCGGACTATAATGCGTGAACACTCTCACTTAGCCATAGAATTCTATAATTTTAAATTTCAGCGAAGCCCCTGGTATTCGGAAGACCGAGTTCAAGGCGCTATCCACGCCTTGGCCGGACAGAGCCGGCTCCTCGCCCTAAGCGGCATAAGTCGTGAAGGACTCGAAAAACCTCTCGAACAGCGACCAGCTCTCGCTTCATCATGATAGTCAGTTTTAGCTTTCTCCACTGAGGTGCTCGACCCAGCTCAACCGGGGCACAATCGCAGTGGTTCTCCTAGTGCTACCTTAGCCGATATAGCAGAACGTAAGGCACCAAAACATAGGAGCCGGGCAAACCCAACTATTGACCCAAGACATGATTCGGAGCCGATGCATATAGTGCTATAAGTTCGGGGTGCCGCACTTGTTAAAGTGTTCGGACTTCTCACACCATATTGAGGGGTACTAAAGCCCTTGGCGTATTTTGGCCGTACCAGCGTGTACGGGTGCAACATGTCGTTAAGGAACATATATAAAGAAAAAAAGGTAATGCAAAAATAGACGAAAGCTATGCATTGTTTATTAAAAAGGGATGCGATCAAAGCAGAACGATACAAATAATGCGATAAATGGAAGGTTGGACTAGTTAACATGTCCGTTCAAGGGGGTAGCTGCGGAATAGTATGCGGAACGGGTATACTGCTCGTGATAGAGACCACCTGGGAGTTCCGTAGTGCGGCGTGGCTTGTCTACTTCCCTAGTTCTTGCATCGTTTTGTGCGGCAATTGAACTACCGAACAGGCCTTCCGAAGGATGAAGTCCTAAAAGTAAGAGAAAATTAAAAAATTGGCAGCCCCTGGTATGGTTTAAGCCGTGTTTTGGGCGTGCCGTGATGGTGCCCCTCCCCCTGTGCCCATGGTATCTCTAGAGCGTAGTTATGTACTCGAAGTACCGGCGTCGCCTTTTTGCGAGGGTTGGGGTTGGGGCCGCATTGCAACGCCTGCTCGGATCGTGCTAGGCGGTCTTATTGTAGGTTACTCCGGGCGCGCTTGACGGTGTCCGGTCGTTTAGTGGCCGGACGAGAGAACTGCCTGGAGAGGCTGCTTTGAACTTCCACTGTAAGGGCCGCCGTGTGCTCCTCCGTTCGGAGGGAGCGTTCGGTGTTTCCATTGACTGTAATTACTCCTCGAGGGCCTGGCATCTTGAGCTTAAGGTATGCGTAATGTGGTACCACATTAAACTTAGCGAACGCGGTTCGCCCGAGCAGTGCGTTATAGCCACTGCGAAACGGGACTATGTCAAAGATTAACTCCTCGCTTCGGAAATTATCCGGAGATCCGAAGACCACTTCAAGTGTGACTGAGCCTGTACAGTTGGCCTCTACACCTGGTATTACGCCTTTAAAGGTCGTTTTGGTGGGCTTAATCCTTGAGGGATCTATGCCCATTTTCCGCACTGTATCCTGGTAAAGCAGGTTCAGGCTGCTGCCGCCGTCCATAAGGACTCTAGTGAGATGAAATCCGTCAATAATTGGGTCTAGAACCAATGCGGCGAATCCGCCATGACGGATGCTAGTGGGATGGTCCCTTCGATCAAAGGTGATCGGGCAGGAGGACCCTGGGTTGAACTTTGGGGCGACTGGCTCTACCGCGTATACGTCCCTTAACGCACGCTTCCGCTCCCTTTTGGGGACATGGGTTGCGTATATCATGTTCACCATCCGCACTTGTGGGGGAAAACCCTTTTGTCCACTGTTGTTCGGCGGCTGAGGCTCCTCGTCATCATCGCTATGCAGCCCCTTGTCTTCATTTTCGGCGTTTAACTTGCCTGCCTGCTTGAACACCCAACAATCCATGTTGGTGTGATTGGCTGGCTTTTCGGGTGTGCCATGTATCTGGCATGAGCGGTTGAGTATTCGGTCCAAACTGGACGGGCCCCTAGGATTCCTTTTGAATGGCTTTTTCCGCTGACCGGATTTAGAGCCTCTGAATTCGGCATTAACTGCCGTATCCTCAGTATTGTCGCCGTTAATGCGGCACTTCTGCTTGTTGCGACGCGACCTGCCACTGCTGTCCCTGGTGTCCGAATTACTAGGGTTCTTGGTCATATTGTTGCTATGAGCAAGCCAGCTGTCTTCTCCCGCGCAAAAGCGGGTCATGAGTGTCGTGAGTGCTGCCATAGATTTCGGCTTTTCCTGTCCAAGGTGCCGGGCCAGCCACTCGTCACGGATATTGTGTTTGAAGGCTGCTAGGGCCTCAGCGTCCGGACAGTCGACTATTTGATTTTTCTTTGTTAGGAACCGTGTCTAGAATTGCCTGGCCGATTTCTCTGGCTGCTGAATTACGTGACTTAGGTCATCGACGTCTGGGGGTCGCACGTAAGTGCCCTGGAAATTGTCGAGGAATGCGGCTTCCAGGTCCTCCCAACAACTGATTGATCCTGTTGGCAAGCTGTTAAGCCAATGCCGAGATGGTCCTTTAAGCTTGAGTGGGAGGTATTTGATGGCGTGAAAATCATCGCCGCGGGCCATGTGGATATGAAGGAGATAATCCTCGATCCATACCGCAGGATATGTTGTGACATCATATGATTCGATGTTTACAGGTTTGAAACCCTCGGGGATTTGATGATCCATTATTTCATCTGTAAAGCAGATTGGGTGTGCGGCGCCTCTGTACTGGGCTATATCATGACGTAGCTCCAATGAGCCTTGTCTACTGTGTTCGGCCCCGCCGAATTTGTGGCCGGCGTGACGGTTACCGTCTCGAGCTGTGGGGCGCCCACGCGATCCGTAGATCGATCTTGTTTGCCTTGCCTTGTCCTCCAGCATGTCTCGTAAGTCTGGCGCGTATTCCCGTGCCTTGGTACGGGGTGCGGCTTGAGTGGAGGGCCGAGAGGCCTCTCTGTCGCGACCACGAGGTGGCCGAGAGGCCGCATCAAGTGCTTCCTCCTCTAATTGGGGTAGCAACCTGCACTTTGGGTAGCTCTTGGAGGGGCGTTCGAATTTATGTTCTTCGGCCGCAAGGACTTCAGTCCATCTATCGACTAGCAAATCTTGATCAGCCCTAGGTTGTTGCTGTTTTTTCTTGAGGCTTCTTGCCGTGGCCATAAGCCTGTGTTGAAAATGCTTTTGCTCGACGGGATCCTCTGGCACGACGAATTCGTCGTCGTCGAGGCTTGCCTCATCTTCGGAGGGAGGCATATAATTATCGTCCTCGACCTCTCTGTCTGCCGCTCTCCCGTGAGGGCTGGTTTCTCCATCCTCCTGTGCTAAATCTTGCTGGAGGGGGTTTTCTTCGGTGCTTTCCGGAGTATTATTATCTCCCGTGCTGGAATCACCGTGTTTGTTTTGGCGGGATTTTGAGCGGCGCCATTGACGCCGACGCTTAGGCTGTTTCTTGGAGGGGTCATCCTCCGCTGTTCCATCGCCATCTCCCTCTTTTGGAGTGTCCACCATGTATATGTCATATGACGAGGTGGCTTTCCAGGTCCTAGTAGGCGTTGGTTCTTCATCATCTCCTTCATCAGCGTCCATACCGTCGATATCTTCGGAGTCGAAGTCGAGCATGTCGGTTAAGTCGTCGACAGTGGCTACAAAGTGGGTGGTGGGTGGGCTTTGAATTTCTTCATCTTCTGTATCCCAACCTTGCTGACCGTAGTCCAGCCAGGGCTCTCCAGATAAAGAGAGAGACTTTAGTGACTTCAGGATATCGCCGAAAGGCGAGTGCTGAAAGATGTCCACGGCAGTGAACTCCATGATCGGCACCCAATCGGATTCGATTGGCAGGGGCGCGGAGGGTTCGGAGTCTGGAGAGGAGTCCGGCTCCTTGGAGTCACGAGTCTCGTCGAGTACGAGGCTGGTGCTTGGCTCAACCACCGTTGGGGTCGCAGCCCCCGAGGTGGCGTCCAACCGCCCATCCTCGATCGGCGCAGTTGGCTCTGAATTAAGGGTCGGAGCCGATGCGGGTGCGGCCTCTAGGGCACTGTTCGGCGGCAGAGCTAGATCATGCTCGTCGTGACAGTGCGGCACGCTTGGCAGTGGCTCGAATCCGTCGAAGATCAAGTCTCCGCGGATGTCAGCCGTGTAGTTTAAACTTCCAAATCTGACCTGACGGCCAGGGGCGTAGTTTTCGATCTGCTCCAGACGGCCAAGCGAATTGGCCCGCAGTGCGAAGCCGCCGAAGACGAAGATCTGTCCGGGGAGGAAGGTCTCACCCTGGACTGCATCGCTATCGATGATCATACGAGCCATCGAGCCTGACAGCGACGACACAGAGGAACTCTCATTGAAAGCACCAATGTCGGTGTCAAAATCGGCGGATCTCAGGTAGGGGGTCCCGAACTGTGCGTCTAGGCCGGATGGTAACAGGAGACAAGGGACACGAAGTTTACCAAAGTTCGGGCCCTCTCGATGGAGGTAAAACCCTACGTCCTGCTTGATTAATATTGATGATATGGGTAGTACAAGAGTAGATCTACCACGAGATCGAGGAGGCTAAACCCTAGAAGCTAGCCTATGGTATGATTGTTGATGTGTCTGTTGTCCTACGGACTAAAACCCTCCGGTTTATATAGACACCGGGTAGGGTTAGGGTTACATAGAGTCGGTTACAATGGTAGGAGATCTGCATATCCGTATCACCAAGCTTGCATGCCTGCAGGTCGACTCTAGAGGATCCCCGGGTACCGAGCTCGAATTCGCCCTATAGTGAGTCGTATTACAATTCACTGGCCGTCGTTTTACGGTATAGTCCGGCCATCCGGACACCCCCTAATCCAGGACTCCCTCACTGCCCCATAGAAGTATATGTCCTCCCGAGACAAGAAATCGTGAAGCTCACCTGGTATGGAGGGCGCGTGTATGATGTGGTACACCAAAACATCATCTTCGAGGCACAGCTGAAGGACAGCGGCGCGTTGGATCTTCCCAATGGCACGCTCCGTGTACTCTGCGTCGAGACCAATGACATTCATCTCCACCTTTTGGAGGGAGTTGGATACATTGTTGATCCACTTCCGAACAGCCCTTGGGTGGTCGGTCACTGTGGCAACTATGCTCAACGAGCCTTCGACGAGGACATGTTGGATGCTAAAAACCTGCATCTCGATCTCTTTCGCCATTTGGAACCACTGGACTGGAGGGCTATGGTTTGGAGAATTGGGATTAGATGGCTAGTCTAACTGAAGATGATGATTATTTATAGGGGCTTCGGAATTACTCCAGGAGGATGTGAAGAGGTTAAAACAATGTGAATGCAGTGTGGTTTGGATGTAAATGAAGATCAAGGAGTAGTGAAAAAGCCGAGGAAAATCGGTTCCCGATGGAGAAGTAAATGGGAGAAGTTATGCGCATGCATGAGGAGAGCTGCGGTGGTTTGACTGCTGCATGCAATGGATTGGACGGGCTCTTCGGTTGCCTTTTCTCTCTCCCACGTGCACAGAATGGCCCACTCGTATGCTGCAGTTTATTGGCTGGAGTCTGGCTGCAGCTGCTCATGCGTACGCTAATTAATGTTGTGAATGCGGGGCATGGAGGGAAATGGGCGCATGCAAAAGGGTATATACGCAGACTAATTAGAGAAATAGTGAAAAAAGTTATGCGCGGACAAAAGAGGACCAGAGGGAGTACTACTCATGTTCCTACTATGGTTAAGGAATATGCGGTTATCCTCACAAAAGAAAAGTCCTTCTTCGCGCTTCCTCATGCACGAGAATTTGGTTCTGCTCGCAATATGGATGATAGCTGGAGGATGAAGTGAACCCAGAGGCATGCTAGCACGGGAGTGTACTCATGTTCCTACTACTCCTACTAGTAGTAGTAGTACAACTATGGTACACTTGATGGTCAAAATACTATTATTCATCCGGTCCTCATAGTGAAGTGACAAGACCCTGCGCCCGAGGTGACACCAGTCCAAGCGGCGTGTCTGGGTTACCAAAGTCAGCCTCACCTTGTGCACTATGCAGTCACTGTCACCTTGTGCCTCGCCTCGTCTCCCTCTCCCCTAGCACCACTCCATCTCCATCTCCATCTCGCCGGAGATCCTGAGGTCACTCTTCATTATCTCACTGTGCCCCTGCATACCCTCGCCTCGCTCGCCTCCCCCAGTACCACTATTCCCTCGCTAGCCGCTCCAGCACCGACAACCTTCTCCCCCGTAAATCAAGCCCCCCAAAACCCCACCTTCCAAACTCCACCATGGTCGAACGGAAACCGCGTAGGATCCATATGAGCCGAGATTGGAGCAATCTCCCCAGTGACATCCTCGACCTCTGTTGTTCGTGTATGGATATGTTGAGCGCCTTGCGGCTGGCTGCATGCTCGAGGGGCATGCACACGGCCATCATCGAAGCAAGGCCAAAGCTTTTCAAGACACCCTGCTTGCTGCTATCTGGTCTTGCGAGATTGGCGCACCATGATATGGAGGTGTACATGATGCCCCTCGACTTCAATCTGATCTCCATTAGCCGAAACTTCTTTGCAGGTATGTAGTGGGTCACCGTACATCATTTCCCTCAACTTCGATCCGATCACCATCGCCCGAAACTTCTTGGCAGGTATGTATTGGGTCGGCATGAACTCCCACTGGATGGCTGCCTTCAGAGAAGACGGTAAAAAGTTGGTGCTCATGAACTTCCAGACCTCCCATGAGATTATCCTTCCTCCATTGGATTATATAGAGTTTTACCATCACAGTCCTAGTCATCTAGATTACCACGTCAGTTGGACGGACCTTGTTTTGCAGAAGATTGTAATCTACCAAGTGCCCACACGACATGCGAATTACGTAGACTTCAAGCTAATTGCCTAGTTCCACCGCCGACTCGCCTATCTTTACGCCGGTGCCTTCTTTAGCTGGAGACAACTCAGCTCGCAGTGGATCATCGTCAAAGCTAATACACACTTCTGTGATGCTATTGAACACAATGGCATCATCTACACGATCGACAAAGCAGATGGCACCACGTATTGCTGGGACGGCGCGTGTAAGTTGTTTCCTTCTCATGTTAATGATGACGCCATGACACTGTTTGAACTTTTTGTGATGATTGGCATATCCCTGTTTGAGCAGAATTTGAGTAGAACTATGGCAATGTATTAGAGATGCCGGAAATCAGCTATATTTGGAATGAGTTAATTCATGCGATTGTGATCATGTCATTACAGCCAATTTGTACCCCTGAATAATCAAACGGTTAGGAATATATGGATATTCTCCTTATTTTATAGTAATCCATATACTACTACTAAATATGAGTGTGTATCAATGGCCATGTTGGTTTCCTCATTTTCATGATGTAGAAACATGCACCACACTGTTGGTTTCATCTAACCATACATTAGGGAAGCAAATGTGCATATGGAGAACTCTATATTTGGAAGTAGTGAAATCCTGTAATGCTTACCATGTGTACATACCTATATTCGCCCTTCAGCAATCAATGGCTAGAATAATATTCTCACAAAAATTTTGCCCACAGAACACAAGTATATAACAATGCATGGTCTGTTAGTTACCTTGAAGAATTTGTTTGTGAGGACGGAACATGATTCCATAACATGCATGACATGGTAGTTTCCTGTGAAGAATCGATTGTGAGATAACATGAGTATAACCATGCATGGCACTTCTATATTTTCGAACCCAGTATACATTTCCCTGTATTTTCCTCCCAGTTCCAATAGGGACATATAAACGATGTTTCCTGCATTATCCTATGTAACACCCACAATGCGGCTATATCTCCCACGTGTCGGGGCACGACTTAGAGGCATAGCTGCATGGTAGGTTTGTCGCAAGAGGCATAATGTTCACACAATCCCACGTACTGAATAAGAAAGGGATAAAGAGTTGGCTTACAATCGCCACTTCACACAATACATAAGTAAATCATACATCATCCAAAATACAATCAAGGTCCGACTATGGAACCAAAATAAAAGGAAGACAACCCCAAATGCTAGATCCCCGATCGTCCCAACTAGGCACCACTACAGATCAACAGGGAACAAAACAAAACAACGATCACGATCTTCTTTGAGCTCCCACTTGAGCTTGGTTGCGACATCTGCCCTGGTATCATCGGCACCTGCAACTGTTTGGAAGTATATGTGAGTCACGAGGACTCAGAAATCTCACACCCACGAGATCAAGACTATTTAAGCTTATGGGTAGGAAAGGGTAGTGAGGTGGAGCTGCAGCAAGCACTAAGCATATATGGTGGCTAACATACGCAAATAAGAGCGAGAAGAGAAGCAATGCAACGGTCGAGAAGCTAGAAATGATCAAGAAGTGATCCTGAAACTACTTACGCACAACCATAACACAAGAACCGTGTTCACTTCCCGGACTCCATCGAGAAGAGACCATCACGGCTACACACGCGGTTGATTCATTTTAATTAAGTTAAGTGTCCAGTTCTCTACAACCGGACATTAACAAATTCCCATCTGCCACATAACCATGGGCACGGCTTTCGAAAGTTCAAACCCTGCAGGGCTGTCCCAACTTAGCCCATCACAAACTCTCATGGTCAACCAAGGATATTCCTTCTCCCAAGAAGACCCGATCAGTCTCGGAATCCCGGTTACAAGACATTTCGACAATGGTAAAACAAGACCAGCAAGACCGCCCGATGCGCCGACATCCCGATAGGAGCTACACATATCTCGTTCTCAGGGCAACACCGAATGAACACTACGTACAGCTAAAACCAGCCATCAAGTTTCCCCGAGGTGGCGCCGCAAGTGGATCTGGTTCGGACCAACACTTAGAGAAGGCCTCGCCTAGCAGTGGTTAAAATAAAGATGACCCTGGGGAGCATGACTCCCAAGGGAAAAGTAGGTAGTGGTGAGGCAAATGGTAAAACCAAGGTTGGGCCTTGCTGGAGGTTAATCTGAGAGTGGGTGGGCAACCGAACCGAACCTGAATTGAACCCACGTGATGACATTTCAGAAACCAAACCAAACTGAACCCATGTAATTGGCATTGGCACCCAGCCCAAACTATACCATATGACAGATTCACCAAAACCAAACTAACCCATTCTAGAAACTATGGTTGTAGCCTATGGTTCTAGATCAGTTCCCCACCCATACATGTAAAGTATTAGTATATGTACAATCAGAACAAGAATGCACTTGATAGTTAAAATTTGAGTCAGGTTGAGATCAGATGCTTGGAGTTCACGTCCATCATTACAAGAATAACATTTTCTTCAAAGGTTCAGAACTTGATTACAGAGGATAATAGTAACTTCTGCATGTCATGGGTTCATGGCGACCATGATATAGACTAGACTACACCTTCAGTGCTGAAGGCTGCATGTTTCAACTTGGAGCCATTGTTCTTCAGATTAACCGAAAATGTCATGCCGGGTGATTCTGAACTTGTTGAAAGCAGGATTTCTAGGCAAGAGAAGAACCAGAATAGTCTGATGCTGGAGGAGCAAATGTCTGCACCAACACAAAAGAGAGATGCCATGAGTTTTGTCAGTCACACAAACCAATCCCCTCCTGTTGGAAAAAATGTGGTTGCAGAAGCAACTACTGGACTCAAAATGTTTACCCATATATGCCTTAACAAGTACATAAAATAGTACAAATATATTTGGCCGTACATGGTCATAGTATTATCTCCAAACACCTAAATCCAAAACAGAAGAGAACATATTCTATTCTATTCCTCGACAACCTTTAGAAAAATTAAGAGACCGAAGAAAGGACACCAAAGAGGTGCCACTAACTTGTGCAACATCAGAAAAAAGGTAGACTAATAAATATAACAGTTTTCTACCAAATTGGCCAACTGTTAATTTTTCTAAAGAGCCAACTAATAAACATAAACAAACATAAAAGTGGACTAATAAACACCTAAAAATGATCGGGATTTTCTAAAGAGCCAGCTTGGCCACCAAATTGGGAACTTCACTAGCCCTTACTTATATATAACGATGATCAAGATTATATTTTTACCTTTTATTGGTTCCAAATTTTTAGCTGCATCCTTACTGTCCATCTCCTGCAAATGAAATAAAATATTAATTTAAAGGCATATCAACACTTCTATACTACATGTTTTATGTATCACATTCTACACAGGTAGTAGAACCAAAATGTAAGCGATTAACTCACCCTCCTTTAGTTTGAACAACCAATCTTTAGCACAAACAAGCACTTCGAGCATATCAGGGGTCAAAGAACTTCTCATGTCGCCAAGTATCCTCTTACCACAACTGAAGGCTGATTCGGATGCCACTGTGCTCAAAGGAATTGCGAGAAAGTCACGGGCCATCGATGCCAATATAGGAAACTTTTCAGCATGCCTCTTCCACCAACCCAAGACATCAAAGTCATCACAATCCTGCTCCCTTGCTTCTTCCAAGTATGTGTCAAGTTCTGATTTGTGTACATGTAACCTCCGACGAGACTTGTGCTGGGAAAACTCTTCTTCCAGCTTTCTTTTCCCTGCAATAGGTGATCCAATAGTGGTATTGCCTTGACTAGAAGGTGTCGAGTGTGTAGTGATTGTCGCTGCAAGTAGCTCATATTCCTTGACATACTTTCTCACCCATTCTAAAGAAATCTTCACTTGTTTTGAAACCTGCTCCTCGTTGATAGACAACTTGCAATAGAAGAAATCCAAATAATCTTCTTTCCTCCTTGGATCCAGGAATGTAGCAATGACAAGTGAGTGGTTAAACTCAATGCCCTTGCTTTTTCTATGATGGTTAGGATCTGCATTCTCCTTCTCCTCGGGATCCCAATATTTATCGAGCTTTGTTTGCATCGCTGCCGCCAATTCCTTCAACACATCAGAGGTTTGCCAACCTGGATCTTTTAATGAATGGCGAATACAAAGCACAACCGGTAGAAACTTATGTGCAGTTGGCTTCCTATGAGCTGAAACAATTAAGGTAAGCTCTTCAAAAGCTTTTAGAAACTCACAAATAGCTGCTGCCCTTTCCCATTCTTTCTCACTTGGAGATTCTATCATCTTTCGAGTTGCATAACTAGTGAGGACAGATTTGTATATCAATGCTTCTACAAGCATTTCCCATGTTGAGTTCCATCTGGTTGGTGTATCAACAGAGATACCTTTCTTTGAAGGCAGACCCATCCCACTTGCAATTGTATTGAAATCCTGAAGTCTTGAAGGAGAAGAGTCAATAAACTTCAGCAACTCTCGTATCATGTCAATAGCTTCATGGATTATCTTCATTCCATCCTGAACCAAGATATTGAGAATGTGTGCACAGCACCTCACATGCAAATGTTGACCTTCAAGGAGCAGCTCATGTTTGTGATATTTTATTAACTCATCACATGCATTAGTATTATTGCTGGCATTATCTAGTGTCAAAGTGAACAGCTTGCCCCTTATGCCCAATTCTGTTAGGCAACCAACAAGTTCCTCTTCTATCGCATAGCCCGTGTGAGGATACTTCACCTCTACGAAACTTATGATCTTCTTATTGTAGATGAATTATGCATTGATATAGTGGGCGGTGATGGACATGTAGCCCAAGCTTTGTGATGAAGTCCACATATCAGATGTTAAGCAAATGCGAGAATCCAAATTTTGTAAGTCAACTTCGATGTCTTTCTTCATTCCCTTGTACATCTTCATTGCATCATCACGAATTGTGTGACGACCCATGACTTGAAATGCTGGCTGCATTGAGTCAATCCATGGCTGAAGGTATGGATCTTCAAACTTAAGAAAGGGGTCTCAGCATGGATGCAAAACTTGACCATGAGATCACGGCAAACTTTTTGATCAAACACAAACGGGCCTTCGGAATTTGTTTTTTTCATAGTCAACAGAAAATTCTTCCTGCAACCATCCTCAATTGATTTGCAAGACTCTGCAATATGGGTTCTCAAACTCGTAGTCCCAAACTTGGTGTGAAGTTGTGTCCCACAATATTTGCACACAGCCTTGAGATCACCATGTATGCGAACCAGATCTTGTTCATAATGCTCCCACACCTTGGACCTTCTAACACATGGTACTTGACTCATATCCTCATCCATGGAATCGGCACTCTCGGAAACCTCTGAGGTAGACATGCCTCAAATTTCAGAGCACGCTGCATGTGAAAATACATATGGAAGATTACTGTTAGAAAATGCTAGAATAGTACAGTAGAAACAATCAACAGTACAGTTTGCAAAGGATGTCCAGAAATATGTCATTGTTAATGTAAATGATCTTGAAGCTATTTCTTCACTATTACAGGAATTTGCAAAGGATGTCCAGTAGATTATAAAATTCAGGGCTAGTTTGGCAGCAAAGTTTTATTTAAACTGTGGTAATTGAAAACCACAGTATTACTCTGGGTGGGCAAAGAATACTACAGTTTCCTAAAACCAATGTTTTTCTCAGTTTTATATGTGTTTGGTTGCTGCTGTTTAACCAAAGTTTTGACCAAATATCTTAGCGTGAATGACTGAGTAATTAGCGGCTACTAATGGCTGCCGGCTGCATGCAGCTGCCATGCACATGTAATACCATCCTAGGATCAGTCAACTAGATTGAAGTAATTCAATACTAGGAGCGTGTTGCCATTATATGTCTATATACGTGCATGTACTTCCAAGTTCCAACTGGTCCTAAATTCTTTGTGCGTGTACATGCGCCATTTATACTGAATCGGCTACTAGCTAGCATATATAACCTGCTGCTAATGAGTGCTCTCCAAAAGGATCAATCAATCTAATCCGTGCGCTACTCGCCGAAAATACATAGGCAGCCAAGGACTCGAGAAATAGCTTGTTGCGAACGAGTGTTCTCCCTGGTGGTGAGCTTGCTTCAGTCATGGCACTGCAGAGAGATGGAGACTCGCACGCGATGCCGGCTGGAAGATAGACTAATCAAACTGAATCGGCTATAACCAGGAGATATAATATGGTTGTTTACCATATAAGTGAAAAGGGAAAATAGGATGGGATCACTCTGAATATTCTTATCAGAACCATGGTATTTTTCAGAAACCATGGTATTCATGTGTTTAGTGCCATACTAACATGTTAATTACAGTAACTCCAAATCCTAATCAATAAGAATTGAGCAACTAATAGCAATTCTCTATTCTTGAAACATCAGTCCATGAACATTAACCAAATGCCTGCTACTTGTGTTGTTCATGAACAGCAACCCATGTACCTTAGTTTGTAATTTACAAAGTGGTCTACTGCACTGAATAATGAAGATACCACCAAGATCTACTTCGGGTTGACTTCCAAAGAACTGGAATTTCTGGAGTAAAATGAGAGACGAAGGGAGGGGGGAGGGGGATCTGGAGGAAGTGACCTCGAGGAGGCGCTCGCGGGCTCGTTGTAGTCTTGTAGATGAGTGGGATGGCGCGGGTGCCGCCAAACTTGACGAAGTTGACGCGTGGAAGCTGGCGCAGCGCAGAACCCGGCGCGTGGCAGCCGGATGATGCCCGGCGCCGTCAACGAGGACGTCGAGGAGGGGGCGAAGAAGGAGAGCAGGAGGAGGACTAGGGCACTGATATGTGAGGTGAGGGGAGGGGGAGGGGGAGAGGGCGTAAGCCGGCGGTGAAGGGCAACATAGACGGTGGAGGGCGGCCGGCGGCGGTGGAGGGATCGGGATAGGGAATGGGTAGGTCAGCTCGACCCCTCGATGGGGCTTTTTTCTGAGTTGCGCTCCGGGGCGAGGAACCAGGTTGGAACCCATAGTTTCCAGCGGTTAGGCCCAAACTCTTTAAGCCCGTAACCAATTATACCCAAACTGGTTTTTCTACATACCCAAACCAAACTTGAACCAAAAAAAGCTCAACCCAATAAAACCTTAACCAATTAAGCCTGAGGAAAAAACCAACCCTTTTTAGCTAGTTTTTTAAAAATTGTTCTTAGATTTAGCTGGAGGAGTTTTATTCAAAGCGAACTATCAAGGGGTTCCCATAACACCCAACCGCGTAAGGAACACAAATTCAAGGAACATAACACCGGTATGACGGAAACTAGGGCGGCAAGAGTGGAACAAAACACCAGGCATAAGGCCGAGCCTTCCACCCTTTACCAAGTATATAGATGCATTAAAGTAAATAAGATATAATAATGATATCCCAACAATATCCATGTTCCAACATGGAACAAGCTTCACCTTCACCTGCAACTAGCAACGCTATAAGAGGGGCTGAGCAAAAGCGGTAACATAGCCAAACAATGGTTTTCTAGGAAGGTGGGTTAGAGGCTTGACAAGGCAATATGGGAGGCATGATATAACAAGTGGTAGGAAGCGCGACATAGCGATAGAGCGAATAACTAGCAAAGCAAAGATAGAAGTGATTTCGAGGGTATGGTCATCTTGCCTGAGATCCCGCAAGGAAGAAGAACGAGTCCATGAAGAAGACAAACGGATGTAGTCGAACGAATCCTCACAACTCCGGAATGAAACCGAAGCTAACAGGAGAAGCAACCCGGAAAGAAGCAAGCAACATAGTGAACAACCATCACATAAACATGGCATGATGCACAACCAAGTATGATGCATGTCCGGTTTAATGAGGCATGGCATGGCAAAATGCACAAACAATACTACAAATTAAGTGGAGCTCAATACGCAACGAGTTGCATATTGACAGAACACCACATTCAAGTTATTTAGTTCGATCTCGTTTATGTACCCAACAATATTAAATGTGGATTAACATGGCAAGAGGTGAAGCAAATGAAAACTACCTATCTAGGCAAGTTTAAATGAGGCTGGAACAACAAGCAATAAGTCCAGAGAAATCCTCATGAGCATATATTAGATTTGGTATTATTCTGTCCTAAAGCATATTTTAGAGTTGTTAAACATGCAAGATGAGTGCGCCATGTTAAACTAGGCATTTTTCCCATTTACATATAAAGTTTGTTAGGTTTGGAGCTACATCATTTAGTTATGAATTAAATCATTTAGCATGTTATTAGAGCAAATTTAATCAAACAGCATTTTAACCATTTGAAACATGCATGAAAGTTGCAAATTATTAATCTACACAAAATTCTAAGCATTTTTCATATATGAAACATTTTAATACGATGCACGGTTAATGAGTTATTATATGCATGAAGTTTGGGGACTATACTGTAAAACTGAAATTCCCTAGATAATAGATAAATTCGCTGACGAAAAAAATAGAGTTGGGCCAAAACTGAAGAGTGGTCTGAGCGCTGGGGTGAGTGACCTCACCATAGGCCATGGGCCATGGCCCAAGTCGGTGGAGGTGGGCTGGCTGGTGCGCTGGGCCTCAAGTGGTTCGCGGTCCACGAGGCCCAAAGGCATGTCGTCCTTGTCCCCGATCCCGCTGGATCTAGGGAAGCCAGGGGTGGCAGCACTGCGAAGCTCGGCGGCCAAGGTTGGCGAAGGCAGAGGTCGGGGATGGCGGGAACAGACAGATCCGGCGATGGGGATCCCGGATCCGGCCGGAGGAGAGATCGGCGAGGTACAGCGGGGCGGTTCCGAGCTCAGGCGGCGGCGTCCATGGCATATAGGGAGAGAGAGGTTAGAGAGAGCTTGAGCAGAGGAAGAAAATGGGGCAAGGCGGTAGTTCTGCTCACCAGGGCGGCGGTGGCGCGGCTTCCGGCGACCCGGCGACGACACGCCGACGACGGGGTCGGGCAGAGGCGGTGGGACGAGGGAGTGGGGGCACTCGGGCAGGTCGGGTGCTGGCGGCGGCAGGGTCGGCCCGCATCGGTCCACGGCAGGCCGCCGATGGGCTGCGGGCAGGCCTGGCACGGGGATGACGGGAGGGATATGTGGCGGCGCGGGAGAGGCCACAGGGGGCGGCTGGCGGCGGCGCAACCACTCGTGGATTGCCAAGTGGCGGGGAGAGGTGGCCGGCGGCTGATCCGAGGAGGGAGGCGGCGGCTGGCTGCGGAATTTGAGGAGGGGTTCGGTAGGAGGCCAAAATGGCAGGGGAGACGTCCATAAATAGAAAGGGGCTAGGGTTAAGAGTTTAGAGGGGTTTGAGGCTGTTTCGGGGCGTCCGATCGCGATCCGGTGGTACCGATCGGAGGGGGGTTTTGAGAACTAGTTGGGGGCTGTGTAGGGTGGCATGGACTGAGAGGAGAGAAGAGAAATTTAGCCCGGCAAGACTTTCGGAGACCGAAAACGTCTGACGATTTGACCGACTATATTGTCGCTATAGTTATCCGTTGGGGCATCAAACGGACTCCGAATGCGATGAAACTTGGCAGGCGGTCTATTGACAACATAACAACACCACATGCCAACTTTCAACCCATTCCGAGAACATTTTTCAGACACTTATAAAAATACTATTTCGGAGGTGCCACGGGCGCGTGCAAGTGTGACTGGGCTCAGAACGGACAACGGAGAGAACTGGGGGAAACCGGATGGATGCAAGTTTTGAAAACATGATGATGCAATGCGGATGATGAAATGGCAAGATGCAACACGCAAGCGAAAGACAAGGCAACAATAGCGCAAAACTGGAAGACACCTGGCACATCAGTCTTGGGGAATTACAACACTCGACCACTACAAGAGGATCTCGTCCCGAGATCTAGGATGGCACCGGAGGGAAAACGGAAGAGGAAGAGAAGAGGTAAAACTAAGTTTCTTCTTTGACAAATGATTGAAACCAAAGGACCTTGAAAGTTTAAACAATAGAAAGAAAGAATACAATGGAGATGGAAAAAATTGTAAACACTCCGTTAGAAAAGAGGAACAAGGAAGAACAAATTCGGACAACACTCCGGTTGAAAAGACATGCAAGACTTGATAAGTTGAAAAGAACTTGAGCAGAGGACACAACACTCTGGTTAAATGGATAAGCATGAAAAGAACACGATCCTCACAATTCGAGATGATGAGAGAAGAGGGCAACATCACAGTGCCTCCGGAAGAAATGCAAGAAATGGAATGGAATGAATGGAGGGAAACAAGATCTTGAGAGAGCACGCTTACAACAAATGCTAGAACGGAGTTGTTGGACTATCAACAACGAAAGGGTAAACTTATAGTGGGCTTATGGAAAACACGTCGAAATCTTGAGGTGAAATTCTGCCACTAACAAAAACAATAGATTGGATTGATATCAACAAGGAGATGAAAACTCCTTCATCGAGATGAGAAGAGGAAATTGGATCATAGATAAGCACCATAATGGCAACATTCCCAATGGAAGGCTTTAGGTGAAATCTATACCAAGATAACTCCAAGGAAGAAAATGATGTGTTTAAAAATCTCATTCCTGACAACTTTTGAATCATGAAACATTAAGGGAAATTGTCAAGAAAGACATAACACCACCTGAAAAAGATAAGATAGAAAGAATTTCACTTCAGAATGCAAGATGAAGAATACTTGAGCTCCTTTGAAAAGAATCTCGATCAACACTTCGAGAAGGAATTAAATCCTTGATGAGTCATCGTGTAGAGCCTCCATGAAGAACTCTGGTAATAAAAGGATGATCAAACGAAATGAAGGATGAAGAGAATAAGGTTGAAGCCTTGCAATGATTAGATGGATCTTCGTGATCATGAGAGCTTGGAACTCCGGGAAAAAGAGAAGATGAAACAATTGAAAACGAGAATTTTTGATGAACCTCCGGAATAAGGAATTGAATTTACTCGATGAAACAAGAATAAGAATTACATTATGCTTATCCTTCATCAATTTAGATTGATGACAAGCAATGGATTTGACATACTACTTATTCTCGTAGAAAGGATTAAGATAGATATCATGCAAACTTGAGGAGGTCTTCAACGATCCGCCGGTAGGATTTGGAAAGAACGAATGAATTGATATGTTTAACCAAGGAAGAGAACTCTTGAATGAACCACTGTAAGAATTTAAAAATAACGCAGCAAAGGCACAATTCACTGAGAAAAATTGGAAAACGAATGAAGATACTTGAAGGAATTTAGATACATGAGAACGAATAGATCACGAGCTGATTAGAGAATACTTGAGTGATGCACCTGTAAGATTGGAGAACGAGAGCTGAAAGCTGAGAATGAATAAACCCGAAATCATGGCCTTTGAAGAATCAAACTGAAAAGATACCTGAATTGCTCCGGGTGGGTAAAAAGAATTCTCACAATCAGAAATAATTATGATAGGATGGCAGCAAGCTTGAACTACGCATCTCTAAGTAAACGGGTAAGATTTGGAGGAAAAACTCTTCTTTGGTCTTCAAAATCCGAGAATGACGACGAGAAACACCACCATGAATTTTTGAGATACTCCGGGATGAAAATTAGAAAGGTTGAACCAAACGATGAAAAGAATTTGAAAGATCTAGGAGACAAACATATGACTGATGACAATTCATTCTTACGTCAACTTTGAAATGAATTTGAGAATAACTCCGGAAAAAATAGAAGAGTTAGGTAAGATCCTAGGAAAAGACATGTGGGTTAGGACCCACTCAAAAGAAACACCGTTGAACGATTTAAAAGAGAGGTTGCACCGGTTGAATTAAATGGCTAGAATAACATAACAACCTCGAGATATCTTGAAAGGATTGATAATGGAGACACAAATCTTCTGAGATATCTTCAGCACTCCGGAACAATTGAATAGCAAGAGGTGAATAAATAAGAGAGTCTTCGGTAAGAACTTCCAACATGGAAAGCATGTTAACCAAAGAAAATTATAAGATCAACAACAAAAGCTTGATTTGAATCCACCGGAGAAGATAAAAGAAACAAGGAATGATGAACTAGAAGCTCCGTTGGAATCTTCATGATAATCACCGGATAAGAACATTGACGGAAAAGAATGGAGAGACTTCCCATCAATAAAAGGATACTTGGACAAGAAATCAGAGTCCTTGAAGAAAAAGGATGGGAGGGCGGGAAAACAAAGGCAACTTGGAGCAGAAGGAATGGAACAAACACCGTTGAGAAAAAAACTAAGATTGGATCTTGCAAATGTTGAAATGATCGGATCCACTTGAAGAGAAAACACGCCGGTTGAAAAAGGATTGACAAGACAATCTCGATTATCATGAAGGATTAGTATTCACATAGAAATGTGAGAACACCGCTTAGGAAAAAGGTATGTATTCAACACTTGACTTCAAAGCAACTCGAATACCACAACTCAAAACGTAACAAAGGGTTGGCTTGCAGAATAAGCCAGAAACAAACATATGATAGATCCCATATCGTATCATGTGTCTGTTGGAAAGATTATTCTAGGAGCTACTTGAATTCCCACTTATAAACTCCCGAAACTTTCTGGTTATGCAATCAGGTGTTGGGGATACATGGGAAGCATAATATCTCACCCAAAACTAACAAATCCTACATCCAGCTGTATCCATCCTTCAACACATAACCAAGAAACCTTCGGAAATCATGTACCTCAACCTTCGAAAAGCATCCGTTGTACGAGTTATGGCAATACTCCCGAACTCCCGCCCCAGTACTGGGTGGCGTCGAGGTTATCTCACCAAAAACTACATAAAAGAGATTTTCGATGTCGGCGAAACTCAGGTATTCCAGAACTGCAACAATGTAATTGTGATGACAACACCTCGAAGCTCAACTCCCCGGGACATTGCCACAACCCCTAAATGTCGGGAGGCACCAAGAACAATGTTCTCGTCACAACACCATTAGAACGAATCCAAGATACCCGCGTGATCCTAAAATTTTTTTGTGAAATTTGAGGAGAGGAGAGGCCAAACTTCTACATCAGGAGGCCTCACCAGAGCGACGAAGGGACTGAGGAGTAAAAAGAATCCTACTCTCCGATATATATATATATATATATATATATATATATATATAATCGTAAGACTCAAAACATTTTGTTCTAGACTCAACAACGTCAGCGATTCGATCAAGCAGGGGGCTCCTAAGTCGGGGATGGCTCTGATACCAACTTATAACACACACAATGCGGCTATATCTCCCACGTGTCGGGGCACGACTTAGAGGCATAGCCGCATGGTAGGTTTGTCGGAAGAGGGGTAATCTTCACACAATCCCATGTACTGAATAAGAAAGGGATAAAGAGTTGGCTTACAATCGCCACTTCACACAATACATAAGTAAATCATACATAATCCAAAATACAATCAAGGTCCGACTATGGAACCAAAATAAAAGGAAGACAACCCCAAATGCTAGATCCCCGATCGTCCCAACTAGGCACCACTACAAATTAACAGGGAACAAAACAAAACAACGATCACGATCTTCTTCGAGCTCCCACTTGAGCTTGGTTGCGACATTTTCCCTGGTACCATCGGCACCTGCAACTGTTTGGAAGTATATGTGAGTCACGAGGTGTAACGCCCCGAGACCAATGTGCCAGGTGTCTTCCTGTTATTCGCTATTGTTGCCATGTCATTTGCTTGTGCATTGCATCATCATGTTTTAAAACTTGCATTCGTCCGGGTTCTCCGAGTTCTTTCCGTTGTCCGTTCTGTGCCCAAACCACACTTGCAAATATCCCATGCCTTTATTATCTCAATTCTTGGTCTCCAAACTTTGCCCATAAATTCTTTCGTCATTTTCCGGAGCTCCACCAAAAATCCAATCATTTTTGGACCTTCCTAACCCTCACTTCCTATTCAAACCATTTGATTTTAAATCAAATGAGTTTGAATTTGAACGTTCAAAAATCCCCACTCCCTTTCTACTTCAAGTTTGGTCCCCAAACTTTGCCAACATTTCTTTTCCCATTTATCGAGGCTCCTCCTAAATTCTCAACATTTTTTGGCCTCTTCTAAATCCTAGTCCTTGTTCAAACCTTTTAAATTAAATTCAAATGACTTTGAATTTAATTCTTGCAATCTTGCCCACTCCATTTTTCTTGGGTCAAGCTCATTTTTGTGAGTCCGGGAAAATAATCCCCATGCCCAAATTCTTGTCCACTCATTTCTTTTCTCTCCTTTTTCTTTATTTGCTTCTCTGTTTTTAGTAGAGATTTGTAAGAGAGAGAGAGAGAGAAGGAGCCCAGCAGCCTGGGCCTCCCAACCTCCCGCGCCGGCCCAAGGCCAAGGCCCAGCCGCCCCCACCAATCCCTCCTAACCCTCGAGCGAACCCTAGCCTATCTCCCTCTCGTTCCCTGCCCGATCCCCTTTCTCTCATTCCCTCCTCCTCCCATCCATTTTTCTCAGCGCCGCCACCACATGCATCGAGCTCCAGGAGAGCGCCCGCGCCTCCCGATCCGTGCCCCTCCTCCCTCTGCTTCCTAGATCCCGCGCCGGTCCCTCCTTCCATCGCGCCCGACCCTGTCCCTCTCGTCTCCTAGCGCTACCGCACGCTTCGCACCAGGGAGAGGAGCTCCCGTGCTCGCCGCCGCTGCCTGTAGTGTCTCCATCACCAACTCCCTCCGTCTCTGGTTCCGAGTGGCCTCGCTGCCTCGCCAACAGGAGCAGCAGCAGACCGTGGCGCACCACCTCCTGCCGCGAGCTCTGCCTCCTCGCCATGGCCCCTCGCAAGCTCCCTCGTCCCGCCACCAGCTGGGTTGGACGCCCATCTGCCGGATCCGCCCGTCCCGTGGCCGCCCTCTTCATCTCCGGCGTATCTCGCTTCGCTGCAAGTCCCTGCGCCGGCCTCTGTTTTCCCTGCTCGTCGCCTGAGCATCAGCACCCGTTCGCTCGCCCGTGCGTGAGTGCTCACGTGGGCCACTTCGACCGTCGACCTCCTCAAGTTCAGGACCAAGACCCGAGACCTGAGACCCGTGGCCTCCACTGTTAATTTCCGTGGACGTCAAGTACCTCTTCCGGTGATCCGAACATCTACGAGCCGTGTACCACTACAGCCGGTGTGTTTTTCGTCAAGTCCGACTACGACACAAACGGCTACACAATGACTCCGAAGAACATGGAAACGCCAAGTTCCTCTCCGAACGTGTACGACTATCAACGAGTACCTCTACCATCATCGTGTACCACTACTTCCAGTACATCGCTAAGAACGTCAAGTACCCCTTCGAGATGACGAGATCGGCAAGTTCGAATGACCCCAAGTACCTCTTCGAAATGACCGTGAACCACTACCGTCGTGAGAACGACTACTTCCCCTCCGAACCAATTCACTTCGAAATGCACGCTTCGAAGGTATAACCCCGAGACGACCTTCCGAGAACGAATGTTGTGTGGTGTATGAGATGAACCGCGTGTTTGCACCGTTTGCGATTGTTCGTTGCGATGCTCCTCTTTTGTCATGCCACCATCTTGTGGGAACCCGGTATCCGGGATCACCCCACCTTCTATCGTACGTCACGCTCTCATCACTTTTCCTTTTGCACCGGTATCTCCATGAGCTATCGGAACCGGAATGTTGTCGTGGCATCATTTCCGTTATCTTTGCCGTGGCACCCCTTTCTTCCACCACGGTGACAAATGCTTCATAACATTCTCATATCAACATTTTCATAAAATCGCTTAAAACTTGCATATGTCATCCGCATCATGATAACAACAATTAAAATGTTTAAATTGATGTTTGGTTAAATTTGCTTAAATGCCATGTTAAGATGCTTTAATTCATAACTAAATAACCGTAACTCCGAATTTAATAAACTTTATATGTAATTGGGGTAGAATTTCGCCTAGTTTAACATGGTTCACTTACTTTGCATGTTTAACAACTATAAAATTATGTTTAGGGCAGAACAGTACCAAATCTATAATATGCTCATGAGGAGTTTCCGGAATTGTTGTTCGTTGCTTCCGGCCCCATTTAACCTTGACTAGATAGGTAGTTTTCATTTGCTTCACCCTCTTGCCATGCTAACAACATTTAATATTGTTGGGTACATAAACAAGATCGAACTAAATAAGTCATGTGGTGTTTTCTTCAATATGCAACTCCGCTGCATAATGAGCTCCACTTAATTTGTAGGATTGTTTGTGCACTTTGCGTTGCCATGCTTCATTAAACCGGACATGCATCATACTCGGTTGTGCATCATACCATGTTCATGTGTTGGTTGTTTACTATGTTGTTTGCTTCTTTCCGGTGTTGCTTCTTCGGGTTGGTTCCGATAACGTCGCGTTTGTGAGGATCCGTTCGACTACGTCCGTTTGTCTTCTTCATGGACTCGTTCTTCTTCCTTGCGGGATTTCAGGCAAGATCATACCCTCGAAATCACTTCTATCTTTGCTTGCTAGATGCTCGCTCTTTTGCTGCCTATGCTGCGATACCTACCACTTGCTTATCATGCCTCTATTGTTGAACCAAGCCTCTAACCCACCTTGTCCTAGCAAACCGTTGATTGGCTATGTTACCGCTTTGCTCAGCCCCTCTTATAGCGTTGTTAGTTGCAGGTGAAGATTGAAGTTTGTTCCTTGTTGGAACATGGAGATGTTGTTCCTTGTTGGAACATGTTTACTTGTTGGGATATCACAATATATCTTATTTAATTAATGCATCTATATACTTGGTAAAGGGTGGAAGGCTCGGCCTTATGCCTGGTGTTTTGTTCCACTCTTGCCGCCCTAGTTTCCGTCATATCGGTGTTATGTTCCCGGATTTTGCGTTCCACGCGGTTGGGCTATAATGGGAACCCCTTGACAGTTCGCCTTAAGTAAAGCTCTTCCAGCAATGCCCAACATTGGTTTTACATTCGCCACCTAGCCTTTTTCTTTCCCTTGGGTCAGCCAGCCCAAGGGTCATCTTTATTTTACCCCCCCGGGCCAGTGCTCCTCTGAGTGTTGGTCCAACTGAGCGATGTCCGAGGCTACCAGGGGCAACTCTGGGCTGGCTTACCCGATGTCTGGCTCATCTGAGTGTGCCCTGAGAAAGAGATATGTGCAGCTCCTATCGGGATTTGTCGGCACATTCGGGCGGTGTTGCTGGTTTAGTTTTACCCTGTCGAAATGTCTTGTTGTACCGGGATACCGAGTCTGATCGGAATGTCTCGGGGGGAGGTCTATTCCTTCGTTGACCGTGAGAGCTTGTCATGGGCTAAGTTGGGACACCCCTGCAGGGATTTGAACTTTCGAAAGCCGTGCCCGCGGTTATGGGCAGATGGGAATTTGTTAACGTCCGGTTGTAGAAAACCTAAAGTTGACCTTAATTAAAACGAATCAACCGCGTGTGTAACCGTGATGGTCCCTTTCCGGCAGGGTCCGGGAAGTGAACACGGTTGTTGGAGTTATGCTTGACATAGGTTATTATAGGATCACTTCTTGATCATACTTTTATCGACCGTGCTTTGCCTTCTCTTCTCGCTCTCATTTGCGTATGTTAGCCACCATATATGCTAGTCGCTTGCTGCAGCTCCACCTCATACCTTTACCTTACCCATAAGCTTAAATAGTCTTGATCGCGAGGGTGCGAGATTGCTGAGTCCCTGTGGCTCACAGATACTTCCAAAACCAGCTTGCAGGTGCCGATGAGTCTGTGCAGATGACGCTACCAAGCTCAGGAGGAGCTCGATGAAGATCTTGTCCTTTCTGTTGTTTTCGTTCTAGTTGATCAGTAGTGGAGCCCAGTTGGGGTCGATCGGGGACCTTGTCGCATTTGGGGTTCTTCTTTTATTTTGGTTCCGTAGTCGGACCATGAGTGTATTTGGATGATGTAATGTTTTATTCATGTAATTGTGTGAAGTGGCGATTGTAAGCCAACTATGTATCTCTTTCCCTTATGAATTACATGGGTTGTGTAAAGATTACCTCACTTGCGACATTGCTTTCAATGCGGTTATGCCTCTAAGTCGTGCTTCGACACGTGGGAGATATAGCCGCATCGAGGGCGTTACAAGTTGGTAATCAGAGCCTTCCCTGACCTTAGGAGCCCCCACTGCTTGATCGAATTAGCGGCCGAGTTGTGTCTAGAAAAAAAATGTTTTGAGTCTTCTAGGAATTATATATCGGAGAGTTTAGGAATTCTTTTACTTCCCAGTCTCCTCATCGCTCTGGTAAGGCATCCTGACGTAGAGTTTTGACTCTTCTCTTCTCAAATTTCACTAAAAAAATTTAGGATCACGCGGGTATCTTGGAATCGTTCCGATGGTTTTGTGACGAGAACATTGTCTTGGTGCCTCCTGTCAGGGGTTTTGTGGAAGTGTCCCGGGGAGTTGAGCTCTGAGGTGTTGTCGTCATAATTTTATCGTTGCAGTTCTGGAATACCTGAGTTTAGTACGCCTACATCGAAAATCTCTTTTATGCAGTTCGTTGGTGAGATAACCTCGACGCCACCCAGTACTGGGGCGGGAGTTCGGGAGTATCGCCATAACTTGTATAACGGATGCTTTTCAAAGGTTGAGGTAGACGATTTCCGAAGGTATCTTGGTTATGTGTTGAAGGATGGATACAGCTGGATGTAGGATTTGCTAGTTTTGGGTGAGATATTATGCTTCCCCTGTATCCCCAACACCTGATTGCATAACTGGAAAAATTTCGGGAGTTTCATAGGTGGGAATTCAAGTAGCTCATAGGATATCTTTCTGACAGATGTATGATATGAAATTGGGGTTCGACGTCTAGTGGTCCGCCTATTCACGGTCGGTTTTACAGTGGTCTCGTTGTGTCTTAAAGAGTCCTTGGCTATGCCGACTCGGGGACGCTTCGTATGTCATGTGCACTGCCTTGTACATGATGGTGCTGTACGATCGAGCCCGTGTAGGCCCCACCACGAAAACTTCGGACGAAATCTCTATCATATGTTTGTTCCGGCTCATTCTGCAAGCCAATCCTTTGTTTTGTTTTGAGTTGTGGTATTCGAGTTGCTTCGAAGTCAAATGTTGATTCCATACCTTCCCCAAATGGTGTTCTCATATTCCTATGTGAATACTAATCCTTCTCGATCATCGAGTTTCTCATTTCAATTTCTTTTCAACCGGTGTGTCTCTCTTCAAGTGAATCCGATCACGTCAACATCTGGAAGATCAATTATCATTTCTTCTCAACGTTGTTTGTTTCATTCGTCCCAAGCTGTCTTTGTTTTTCCCACCCACCCACCCTTCTTCTTCGAGGACTCAGATTTCTTATTCAAGTATCCTTTTATTGATGGGAAGCTTCTCCATTCCTTTTCCGTCAATATTCTTATCCGGTGATTCTCAAGAAGATGCTAACGAAGCTTCAAATTTGTCTCGCGTCACTCATTTTCTTCTCCGGTGGAACCAATTCAAGCTTTCGGTGTTGATCATATTTTTTTTCCTCATTTCAAATACCTTCTCATGCCGGTGCACCTCATATTCATTCACTTCTCGCTATTTAATTGTTCCGGAGTACTGAAGATATCTCGAAGATTCGTGTATCCACTCTTCTTTCATTCAAGCTATTTCGAGGATGTTATCTCTTTCAAGCCATTTAAATTCAACCGGTGCAATCTCTCTTTGAAATCGTTCTACGGTGTATCTTTTCAGTGGGCCCTAACCCACAGGTCTTTTTCCAGAATCTTACCTGACTCTTCTTATTTTCTCGGAGGTATTCTCAAATTCCTTTCGAAGTTTGAAGTAAGAATGATTTATCATCAGTCAAATGTTTTCTCCAAGATCTTTCAAATTCTTTTCGTCGTTGACTCAATCTCTTTGCTTTTGATTCTTCCGGAGTGCCTAAACGACTCTTGATGGTGTTTCTCATCGTCATTCTCATATTTTGAAGACCGAAGAGGATTTTTGCCTCCATATCTTATACGTTCTCTCAGAGATTCGTGATTCTAGCTTGTTGCCATCCTCTCAAAATTGTATTCGATTGTGAGAATTCTTTTCACCTATCCGGAGCAATTCAAGATTCTGTTCGGTTTGATTATCCGGAGGTCATCAATCCAGGTTTACTCATTCTCAGCTTTCAGCTCTCTTTCTATAAATCTTACCGGTGCATCGTTCAAGTGATCTCTAATAATTTCTTGATCTCTTCGTTCTCTTATATCTTAACCCTCTCAAGCATCTTCGTTCATTTGCTTAATTCTTCCCGGTGTTTCTTTATCTTCGCTTCATTCATTTCCAATTCTTACGGTGGTTCGTTCAAGATTGGTCTTCTTTATCAATTTATTCGTTCTTCCAAATTCCTACCGATGGTTCGTTGAATACGTTCTCAAATTTATGATATATCTCTCTTAATCTTTTCTACGAGAATAAGTAATATGTCAAATCCGTTGATTGTCATCAATTTAATTGGTGAAGGATAAGCATAATGTAATTCTTATTCTTGTTTCATCGAGTGAATTCAATTCCTTATTCCGGAGGGTCATGAAAATTCTTGATTTCTTTTGTTCATCTTTCTTTTCCGGAGCTCCAAGTTATTTCAATTATATTATCATGGAGATCTCTATCTAAATCATTGCGAGGCTTCAACCTTATTCTTTTCATCACTCAATTATTTTGGATAATTCTTTTATTACCGGAGTTCTTCATGAAGGTTCTACATGATGGTTCTTCAAGGATTTAATTCCTTCTCGAAGTTTTCATCGAGATTCTTTTCTAAGGAGCTCAAGTTTTTCTTCTTCTTGTTAACCGGAGTGCGTGCCCGCTGCTCAAGTTCCTTCATTTTATCAAGTCTTGTATCACTTTTCAATCGAAGTGCTGCCCGAAGTTGTTTTTCCTTGTTCCTCTTTTCTAACGGAGTGCTTTCAACTTTGTTCTTCTCCATTTTTTTATTTCTTTCAATTTGTTCAACCTTCTCAAGGTTCTTTGGTTTCACTCGTTGGTCAAAGAAGCAATTTAGTTTACCTCTTCTCTTTCTCTTCCGTTTTCCCTCCGGTGCCATTCTAGATCTCGGGACGAGATCCTCTTGTACTGGTGGAGTGTTTGTAACGCCCCGAGACCAATGTGCCAGGTGTCTTCCTGTTATTCGCTGTTGTTGCCATGTCATTTGCGTGTGCATTGCATCATCATGTTTTAAAACTTGCATTCGTCCGGGTTCTCCGAGTTCTTTCCGTTGTCCGTTCTGTGCCCAACCACACTTGCAAATATCCCATGCCTTTATTATCTCAATTCTTGGTCTCCAAACTTTGCCCATAAATTCTTTCGTCATTTTCCGGAGCTCCACCAAAAATCCGATCATTTTTGGACCTTCCTAACCCTCACTTCCTATTCAAACCATTTGATTTTAAATCAAATGAGTTTGAATTTGAACGTTCAAAAATCCCCACTCCCTTTCTACTTCAAGTTTGGTCCCCAAACTTTGCCAACATTTCTTTTCCCATTTATCGAGGCTCCTCCTAAATTCTCAACATTTTTTGGCCTCTTCTAAATCCTAGTCCTTGTTCAAACCTTTTAAATTAAATTCAAATGACTTTGAATTTAATTCTTGCAATCTTGCCCACTCCATTTTTCTTGGGTCAAGCTCATTTTTGTGAGTCCGGGAAAATAATCCCCATGCCCAAATTCTTGTCCACTCATTTCTTTTCTCTCCTTTTTCTTTTTTGCTTCTCTGTTTTTAGTAGAGATTTGTAAGAGAGAGAGAGAGAGAAGGAGCCCAGCAGCCTGGGCCTCCCAACCTCCCGCGCCGGCCCAAGGCCAAGGCCCAGCCGCCCCCACCAATCCCTCCTAACCCTCGAGCGAACCCTAGCCTATCTCCCTCTCGTTCCCTGCCCGATCCCCTTTCTCTCATTCCCTCCTCCTCCCATCCATTTTTCTCAGCGCCGCCACCACATGCATCGAGCTCCAGGAGAGCGCCCGCGCCTCCCGATCCGTGCCCCTCCTCCCTCTGCTTCCTAGATCCCGCACCGGTCCCTCCTTCCATCGCGCCCGACCCTGTCCCTCTCGTCTCCTAGCGCTACCGCACGCTTCGCACCAGGGAGAGGAGCTCCCGTGCTCGCCGCCGCCGCCTGGAGTGTCTCCATCACCAACTCCCTCCGTCTCTGGTTCCGAGTGGCCTCGCTGCCTCGCCAACAGGAGCAGCAGCAGACCGTGGCGCACCACCTCCTGCCGCGAGCTCTGCCTCCTCGCCATGGCCCCTCGCAAGCTCCCTCGTCCCGCCACCAGCTGGGTTGGACGCCCATCTGCCGGATCCGCCCGTCCCGTGGCCGCCCTCTTCATCTCCGGCGTATCTCGCTTCGCTGCAAGTCCCTGCGCCGGCCTCTGTTTTCCCTGCTCATCGCCTGAGCATCAACACCCGTTCGCTCGCCCGTGCGTGAGTGCTCGCGTGGGCCACTTCGACCGTCGACCTCCCCAAGTTCAGGACCAAGACCCGAGACCTGAGACCCGTGGCCTCCACTGTTAATTTCCGTGGACGTCAAGTACCTCTTCCGGTGATCCGAACATCTACGAGCCGTGTACCACTACAGCCGGTGTGTTTTTCGTCAAGTCCGACTACGACACAAACGGCTACACAATGACTCCGAAGAACATGGAAACGCCAAGTTCCTCTCCGAACGTGTACGACTATCAACGAGTACCTCTACCATCGCCGTGTACCACTACTTCCACTACATCGCTAAGAACGTCAAGTACCCCTTCGAGATGACGAGATCGGCAAGTTCGAATGACCCCAAGTACCTCTTCGAAACGACCGTGAACCACTACCGTCGCGAGAACGACTACTTCCCCTCCGAACCAATTCACTTCGAAATGCACGCTTCGAAGGTATAACCCCGAGACGACCTTCCGAGAACGAATGTTGTGTGGTGTATGAGATGAACCGCGTGTTTGCACCGTTTGCGATTGTTCGTTGCGATGCTCCTCTTTTGTCATGCCACCATCTTGTGGGAACCCGGTATCCGGGATCACCCCACCTTCTATCGTACGTCACGCTCTCGTCACTTTTCCTTTTGCACCGGTATCTCCATGAGCTATCGGAACCGGAATGTTGTCGTGGCATCATTTCCGTTATCTTTGCCGTGGCACCCCTTTCTTCCACCACGGTGACAAATGCTTCATAACATTCTCATATCAACATTTTCATAAAATCGCTTAAAACTTGCATATGTCATCCGCATCATGATAACAACAATTAAAATGTTTAAATTGATGTTTGGTTAAATTTGCTTAAATGCCATGTTAAGATGCTTTAATTCATAACTAAATAACCGTAACTCCGAATTTAATAAACTTTATATGTAATTGGGGTAGAATTTCGCCTAGTTTAACATGGTTCACTTACTTTGCATGTTTAACAACTATAAAATTATGTTTAGGGCAGAACAGTACCAAATCTATAATATGCTCATGAGGAGTTTCCGGAATTGTTGTTCGTTGCTTCCGGCCTCATTTAACCTTGACTAGATAGGTAGTTTTCATTTGCTTCACCCTCTTGCCATGCTAACAACATTTAATATTGTTGGGTACATAAACAAGATCGAACTAAATAAGTCATGTGGTGTTTTCTTCAATATGCAACTCCGCTGCATAATGAGCTCCACTTAATTTGTAGGATTGTTTGTGCACTTTGCATTGCCATGCTTCATTAAACCGGACATGCATCATACTCGGTTGTGCATCATACCATGTTCATGTGTTGGTTGTTTACTATGTTGTTTGCTTCTTTCCGGTGTTGCTTCTTCAGGTTGGTTCCGATAACGTCGCGTTTGTGAGGATCCGTTCGACCACGTCCGTTTGTCTTCTTCATGGACTCGTTCTTCTTCCCTGTGGATTTCAGGCAAGATGATCATACCCTCGAAATCACTACTATCTTTGCTTTGCTAGATGCTCGCTCTTTTGCTGGCCTATGCTGCGATACCTACCACTTGCTTATCATGCCTCCTACTTTGTTGAACCAAGCCTCTAACCCACCTTGTCCTAGCAAACCGTTGATTGGCTATGTTACCGCTTTGCTCAGCCCCTCTTATAGCGTTGTTAGTTGCAGGTGAAGATTGACGTTGTTCCTTGTTGGAACATGGAGATGTTGTTCCTTGTTGGAACATGTTTACTTGTTGGGATATCACAATATACCTTATTTAATTAATGCATCTATATACTTGGTAAAGGGTGGAAGGCTCGGCCTTATGCCTGGTGTTTTGTTCCACTCTTGCCGCCCTAGTTTCCGTCATATCGGTGTTATGTTCCCGGATTTTGCGTTCCTCATGCGGTTGGGCTATTATGGGAACCCCTTGACAGTTCGCCTTAAGTAAAGCTCTTCCAGCAATGCCCAACATTGGTTTTACCATTCGCCACCTAGCCTTTTTCTTTCCCTTGGGTCGGCCAGCCCAAGGGTCATCATTATTTTACCCCCCGGGCCAGTGCTCCTCTGAGTGTTGGTCCAACTGAGCGATGTCCGAGGCTACCAGGGGCAACTCTGGGCTGGCTTACCCGACGTCTGGCTCATCTGAGTGTGCCCTGAGAAAGAGATATGTGCAGCTCCTATCGGGATTTGTCGGCACATTCGGGCGGTGTTGCTGGTTTAGTTTTACCCTGTCGAAATGTCTTGTTGTACCGGGATACCGAGTCTGATCGGAATGTCTCGGGAGGAGGTCTATTCCTTCGTTGACCGTGAGAGCTTGTGATGGGCTAAGTTGGGACACCCCTGCAGGGATTTGAACTTTCGAAAGCCGTGCCCGCGGTTATGGGCAGATGGGAATTTGTTAACGTCCGATTGTAGAAAACCTGAACTTGACCTTAATTAAAATGAATCAACCGCGTGTGTAACCGTGATGGTCTCTTTCCGGCGGAGTCCGGGAAGTGAACACGGTGTTGGAGTTATGCTTGACGTAGGTTGTTCTAGGATCACTTCTTGATCATAGTTTCTCGACCGTGCTTTGCCTTCTCTTCTCGCTCTCATTTGCGTATGTTAGCCACCATATATGCTAGTCGCCTGCTGTAGCTCCACCTCATACCTTTTACCTTACCCATAAGCTTAAATAGTCTTGATCGCGAGGGTGCGAGATTGCTGAGTCCCTGTGGCTCACAGATACTTCCAAAATCAGCTTGCAGGTGCCGATGAGTCCGTGCAGATGACGCTACGAAGCTCAGGAGGAGCTCGATGAAGATCTTGTCCTTTGTGTTGTTTTCGTTCTAGTTGATCAGTAGTGGAGCCCGGTTGGGGTCGATCGGGGACCTTGTCGCATTTGGGGTTCTTCTTTTATTTTGGTTCCGTAGTCGGACCATGAGTGTATTTGGATGATGTAATGTTTTATTCATGTAATTGTGTGAAGTGGCGATTGTAAGCCAACTATGTATCTCTTTCCCTTATGAATTACATGGGTTGTGTAAAGATTACCTCACTTGCGACATTGCTTTCAATGCGGTTATGCCTCTAAGTCGTGCTTCGACACGTGGGAGATATAGCCGCATCGAGGGCGTTACACGAGGACTCAGCAATCTCACACCCGCGAGATCAAGACTATTTAAGCTTATGGGTAGGAAAGGGTAGTGAGGTGGAGCTGCAGCAAGCACTAAGCATATGTGGTGGCTAACATATGCAAAAAAGAGCGAGAAGAGAAGCAATGCAATGGTCCGAGAAGCTAGAAGTGATCAAGAAGTGATATTGAAACTACTTACGCGCAACCATAACACAAGAACCGTGTGCCCTTCTCGGACTCCGCCGAGAAGAGACCATCACGGCTACACACGCGGTTGATTCATTTTAATTAAGTTAAGTGTCAAGTTCTCTACAACCGGACATTAACAAATTCCCATCTGCCACATAACCGCGGGCATGGCTTTCGAAAGTTCAAACCCTGCAGGGGTGTCCCAACTTAGCCCATCACAAGCTCTCACGGTCAACGAAGGATATTCCTTCTCCCGGGAAGACCCGACCAGCCTCGGAATCCCGGTTACAAGACATTTCGACAATGGTAAAACAAGACCAGCAAGACCGCGCGATGCGCCGACATCCCGATAGGAGCTGCACATATCTCGTTCTCAGGGCAACACCGGATGAACACTACGTACAGCTAAAACCAGCCCTCAAGTTTCCCTGAGGTGGCGCCGTAAGTGGATCTGGTTTGGACCAACACTTAGAGAAGCACTGGCCTGGCGGGGGTTAAAATAAAGATGACCTTCGGGAGCGCGACCCCCAAGGAAAAAGTAGGTGGTGGCGAGGCAAATGGTAAAACCAAGGTTGGGCCTTGCTGGAGGAGTTTTATTCAAAGCGAACTATCAAGGGGTTCCATAACACTCAACCGCGTAAGTAACGCAAAATCAACGAACATAACACCGGTATGATGGAAACTAGGGCGGCAAGAGTGGAACAAAACACCAGGCATAAGGCCGAGCCTTCCACCCTTTACCAAGTATATAGATGCATTAAAGTAAATAAGATATAATAATGATATCCCAACAATATCCATGTTCCAACATGGAACAAGCTTCACGTTCACCTGCAACTAGCGACTCTATAAGAGGGGCTGAGCAAAAGCGGTAACATAGCCAAACAACGGTTTGCTAGGAAGGTGGGTTAGAGGCTTGACATGGCAATATGGGAGGCATGATATAACAAGTGGTAGGAAGCGCGACATAGAGATAGAGCGAATAACTAGCAAAGCAAAGATAGAAGTGATTTCGAGGGTATGGTCATCTTGCCTGAGATCCCGCAAGGAAGAAGAACGAGTCCATGAAAAAGACAAACGGACGTAGTCGAACGAATCCTCACAACTCCGGAGCGAAACTGAAGCTAACGGGAGAAGCAACCCGGAAAGAAGCAAGCAACATAGTAAACAACCATCACATAAACATGGCATGATGCACAACCAAGTATGATGCATGTCCGGTTTAATGAGGCATGGCATGGCAAAATGCACAAACAATACTACAAATTAAGTGGAGCTCAATACGCAACGAGTTGCATATTGACGGAACACCACATGCAAGTTATTTAGTTCGATCTCGTTTATGTAGCCAACAATATTAAATGTGGATTAACATGGCAAGAGGTGAAGCAAATGAAAACTACCTATCTAGGCAAGTGTAAATGAGGTCGGAACAACAAGCAACAAGTCCGGAGAAATCCTCATGAGCATATATTAGATTTGGTACTGTTCTGTCCTAAAGCATATTTTAGAGTTGTTAAACATGCAAGATGAGTGCACCATGTTAAACTAGGCATTTTTCTACCCCATTTACATATAATGTTTGTTTGGTTTGGAGCCACGGTTATTTAGTTGTGAATTAAATCATTTAGCATGTTATTAGAGCAAATTTAATCAAACAACATTTTGACCATTTTAAACATGCATGAAAGTTGCAAATTATTAATCTACAGAAAATTCTAAGCATTTTTAATATATGAAACATTTTAATACGATGCACGGTTAATGAGTTATTATATGCATGAAGTTTAGGGACTATACTGTAAAACTAAAATTCCCTGGATAATAGATAAATTCGCTGATAGAAAAAAATAGAGTTGGGCCGAAACTGAACAGTGGTCTAGGCGCTGGGGTGAGTGACCTCACCATAGGCCATGGGCCATGGCCCAAGTCGGTGGAGGTGGGCTGGCTGGTGCGCTGGGCCTCAGGTGGTTCGCCGTCCACGAGGCCCAGAGGCATGTCATCCTCGTCCCCGATCCCGCTGGATCGAGGGAAGCCAGGGGTGGCGGTGCTGCGAAGCTCGGTGGCCAGGGTCGGCGAAGGCAGAGGTCAGGGATGGCGGGAACAGACAGATTCGGCGATGGGGATCCCGGATCCGGCCGGAGGAGAGATCGGCGAGGTACAGCGGGGCGGTTCCGAGCTCAGGCCGCAGCGTCCATGGCACATAGGGAGAGAGAGGTTAGAGAGAGCTTGAGCAGAGGAAGAAAACGGGGCAGGGGGCGGTTCTGCTCACCAGGGCGGCGGTGGCGCTCGTCGGCGCGGTGGCGCGGCTTCCGGCTACCCGGCGACGACACGCCGACGACGGGGTTGGGCAGAGGCGACGGGAGGAGGGAGCGAGGGCGCTTGGGCAGGTCGGGTGCTGGCGGCGGCAGGGTCGGCCCGGTTAGGTCCACGGCGCACCGTCGATGGGCTGCGGGCGGGCCCGTCACGGGGACGACGGGAGGGACATGTGGAGCGCAGGAGAGGCCACAGGGGGCGGCTGGCGGCGGCGCAACCACTCGTGGCTTGCCAAGTGGCGGGGAGAGGTGGCCGGCGGCTAATCCGAGGAGGGAGGCAGTGGCTGGTTGCGGAATTTGAGGATAGGGGTAGGTGGGAGGCCAAAATGGCAGGGGAGACGTCTATAAACAGAAAGGGGCTAGGGATAAGAGTTTAGAGGGGTTTGAGGCTGTTTCGGGGCGTCCGATCGCGATCCGGTGGTACCGATCGGAGGGGGGTTTAGAGAGCTAGTTGTGGGCTATGTAGGGGGCCATGGACTGAGAGGAGTGAAGAGAAATGCAGCCCGGCAAGACTTCCGGAGACCGAAAATGTCTGACGATTTGACAGACTATATTGTCGCTATAGTTATCCGTTGGGGCATCAAACGGACTCCGAATGCGATGAAACTTGGCAGGCGGTCTACTGACAACATAACAACACCACATGCCAACTTTCAACCCATTCCGAGAACATTTTTTGGCCACTTATAAAAATACTATTTTGGAGGTGCCGCGGGCGCGTGCAAGTGTGACTAGGCTCAGAACGGACAACGGAGAGAACTGGGGGAAACCGGACGTATGCAAGTTTTGAAAACATGATGATGCAAGGCAGATGATGACATGGCAAGATGCAACACGCAAGCAAAAGACAAGGCAACAACAGCGCATAACTGGAAGACACCTGGCTCATCGATCTCGGGGCGTTACATCCTACTCATACTCTGAACAATACTGATCGTACATTAACAATGCCTGTCCTTTTTGATATGATGCAGTGTCCCTACAGTTACTGCCCTTTGTAATCACACCACCTTTGCCAAAACAGGGAAGCACAACTGGTTCCTCGCTCGATCAGACGACGGCAAAAGACTGATGATCATTCGGACACATGAGCCGGAAAAGTTATATTGCAAAAACCCCATTGTATACAAGCACCGTGAAATACATGAGTATCCGGACAGTGGCTATTACGTCTATGAATAGGATACCAGCTTGTTGGGGCCTTCAGGATTTTTTAGTTGGAGGCAGGTAAACAGCCTTGGTTCACACTCTCTGTTTCTCGGACTCAATTATCCGATTAACCAGGAGATCACCATTGGCAAGGACCTTGATGGCAGAGAGGCTCTGTTTGCTATGGAAAAATGTGTCTACACGGCGAGCCCTAGGGGTTCGGGAGCAAACTCCCCTGATTGTCAATGATGCGCCATGAAGCCAAAAGAAGGTGAGAATGACGAAGGCATCCGGATTAACTTTGATCCTTAGATGTCTCAATTACGACAGGCAGTGATGTGGTTCCAGCCTTCAGGTTTATAGGTAATTGGGCTGTTGCGTCGAAAGGGTGGAGTACTGGTGTCTCCGGATCATTGGTCGCTAAAGCAGGGCTGCAAATTACGATGGTGTTGGATCATCTCTTCGAAAGACTTTGTTGTCTTTGCTGCTTGTTCTGGATGGGTAGTTCTTTCTTTTTTTTATGCATATTCCTTGTCATTTGTTCATCCTTCTATGTCACTCTTACTATGTAATAGTTGCCTCTGTTTAGAATGTCATTCTCGTCTAGATCACGAGAGTCTGAGCGCTGCAGATGGGTGCGTTTTGGTGGTGTAGCAAGACTTCTTATGAACTATCATGTCTTGTTGTTTATGTCAGTAGTAGTCACTAGTCAGTGTTTGAATGTTGTATATATCGTTGTTTAGAACTATTTATTGTCTCGAACTACTGGTGGGCTAAATGAGGGCATCACCATTCTCTTGTGTTCAGAGTGTATCTCCTTTTTCAAGTTATATAATTTGAGCTCAGTGTCTTTGGTGATGTACACTTGTTTGGGCCAGTGAGGTGTCATTGAATATGGGCCGAGTAGTAACGCAATGCCAAACAGGTCAATTATGACTCTCAGGCTGGGCTCTCAAAAGATCCTCAAAAAAGGCAGGCTCTCCAAAAAACAAAGAATAAGGACTCTTAGGCCGACATGTGGGTGCCACCGGTGTTTTCGTGCGCTTGCGCGCCGAGAGCATATTGGCGCGTGTTCAAAATTCAAGCTACCTTTTCATCCCCAATCTCCCGCCCCTCCCCCACCTCTGGAATCTCGATTCCTACTCCAGTTCCCCCAAATCCCCCTCCTGTACTCCATGTACTCAAGCTCACTATCATGTCGCCGGTCAACGCGAATCTCCGAGCCGGAGATCCTGAGGTCTGTACTGCCTTCGGTCGCTCCGTGCTGTCGCTCAATAGTGGCATGGCGGCGCTTGACGACCAGTTTGACGGCAAAGTGCTGATGATAACTATCAATGACGACCGGCCTCCCGTCTCACCGGACGACCTTGTCATAGCTCTTGACATTGCACATGGCATCCAAATAAGTGACTTGCTCATCGAAGTCTGTCTGCCACCGGTTGATTTCTTCATCAGGTTCTGGACAACTTTCGACTGCAGTCGTGTGTTTGAATCTTCCTGGCGTTTGTTCTGCAATGGCGCGCTGGTGAGCTTTGATCGGTGGCACCCAGGATGGGGCTTGGTGCCCTCTGGGCTTGAGTTTTTAACAAAGCTTACCTTCCACGGCATGCCTCAACGTGCTTGGAACAACGAGTCCATGAATGAGCTTATCAACGACCTTGGAGGTGAGATTGTAAGTATGTTTGTTCCTCCAGACAGTTGGGCTCTGACGGTTATGGCATGGATGAAGAAGCCGTCCACCATACCGAAGGTGATTGGTGTTGAGATACCGGTGCAGGAACGGGTGTTGTACTATTCATCGCCACAAAGGCCGCCGCGGACCACGTTAGGGATGTACCTGTATCGAGTGTTCGTGCATGTCGAAGAAGTGGTCAATCCATCAATCGAAGTCCTGCCGCCGCCGCTGGTGCCAGGGTCCGTCGACGACGTCCATTACAGGAGTCAACGTCAGACTTTCCCTGTGTTGCTCGAAACGATGGATGGCACAGGGCCTAGTCCATCGCGCGGCGGAGGCCACTACTTCTTTGGGAGAAGAGGCAGGGCTAGCTGCCTGGATCTGCTCTAATTTGAGGTAAAGACTAAATCTTGTCAGATACTAGTTAAATCTGAGCTATGGGTGTGAAGCACTAATGTGCCAGTACATTTGATTGTGACATGTTCTATTTTTGTACCTGAACTTTTTTTAGAAAGGGTTGTACATCAACTTAATGTGCTAGCAGAACGTATTATGTTGTTTGTCTGTTTTCTTTGCACAGCATTCAAGGGATGAACCGTTATGTACGAGTTCGTTGGTTTCAACATAGCCCTACCCATAGCGATCCACTCCTTCCATCCTGATTGTGCCGCCTGCGTGAAATTTTTGTATGCAAGTTCAGTGTGCTATGATGTTCTATATGATTGTGTCAACTATATAAGTTTTTACTGAGCATCAGCAATGCATATGGCTGAAAGATGTATTTATGAGCATCGACCGATGGGTCTCTCTCTCTCTCACACACACACACACACACGCACGCACAAGTGGGACCCGTTGAATTATTTCTTTGCTCGTGACAGCTTTTAATTAGGTTCCACTTTAATCTAACTTTTTTCTTAAGTTATTAATTGAGCTCGATGACTTCAAAAAGTTGTACAGAAGCCTTGTTTGGGCCTTTCCGGCGTCACTGAATGTGGGCTGAGTAGCCATGTTAGGTTGTACTGTACTACACAGGCCTCTTTTTCAACATCAGCAATGCAACTGGGCCGACAGTTGTACAAAATATCCGGGTCAACTTGTTATTCTCCGCCCCGCTGGGCTACAAACTTTCCTAGGAGGTATGCATTAGGCTTAACAAGAAAATGGACTTTAAGAAATAATAAATGGGATGTAATTATAATAATTGGGCAGCAACTATAAAATATGCAGCAAACGCGTAATTAGTTTAAAAATATATCATTTTTGGAATTTTAAAATTTTAACTTCATTACTTGTTGCGCGCGCAATATTTTGTTGGATTTTAACGTAATACAACTTTATTTTGAAATTATATTTAATCTGACTAGAAATTTTAGATAAAAATATTTTGGATCCCATAAAAATGTGGGAATTTTTTTTAATTTCTGTTTTGAGCGGTTGGTTGAAATTATTAATCATTGTCCTAGCTAGAAAATGGGTTGTACTTTTAACAAACTGTAAATGGGCTGTAGTAAATTCCATTAGAATTAAAAAATGGGTTGTACATTCTTACAAATCGCAAATGGGCTATATGTTCTCTGCCACACACTTGTGGGCCTTCTAAGTTGACGCGTCCCCTAAAAAAATTAAGTTGACGCGTATGCAAGGCTTTGTCAACAACACATGGTTCTGGCAGTTGTGGCCGTTGGATGTCCATCCAACGGATGTCGTGCTTCTTCTTCAATCTCAGATATTCTTGCTTCGGCCGCCTAAAAAATGATTCCTCCCCCTGACATCTGGGCGCACCGTTTCGGAGGCTGACCTATGGGCCTACTAAGTTGAGGCGTACCAAGGGCTTTGTCAACTTAGTCAATATACATGATCCTAGCTGCAGTGACCATACGATGTCCGTCCAACGGCCGTAGTGCTTCTTCAACCTCTGGTCTTCTTGCTCCAGCCGCCCAAAGCAGCGCCGGTCGTGTCGCGTGCTCTTGCCTCCCGTGGCCGGCTGTGATGCCGCGAAGGCCTCACCGCCCCCTACTACTCCCACCGCTGGCCAGGCCATCCCTCTACTCACACACACCCCCTATTATTCTGCGGCGATGGCAGCCTCACACCGCAGCCGAACCAGTGAACCCTCGTACTCCTCTCCGCACGGGCTTCCACTGCCGCGTCTTCCCCAGCTCCGGGTCGTCCCCTTCCTAGGCCTCGCCGTCGTCCACCTCCCTGGTGCTCTCGGCGCGGCGTGGTCAACATGGTCAAGGAACGGCTTCCATCGGACGTGGACTGTATGTGGGGAGGCTGAAAGCTGGGTCCACGGCCGCAGAAAGGAAGTGCCTCCTTATTACGCACAAAATAATTATTCCTCCACCTGATAGCGGGGACCCACCGGACGGGCCACCATATTTCGCGAAAAAAACGGTCCCCCTGACTGCTGGGACCCACCAGCTACATCTTCGAATACAAGGAAGTGCGTCTGGGCAAAAAAATGATTCGCCCCCCTGCCTGCTGGGCCCCACCAGCTACATCTTCGTATGCAAGGAAGTTCCTGACAATCGAGACCCACCTAGTCGAAGCGTATGTAGCGTTGTCATTCTAGTCGCGAACATGTACGTACATACTGGTCGATGTAGAGGCGCACACGTGTCGTAGTAGAGGCGCGCACGTAGCATGTACATGTACGTACAGCGGACAGTGTGCAAGAAAGAAAATACAGCCACGTACGTACATACGGGCAGGGTCTCGAACACCTACTCGTGCATACATACGGCCAGGGCTCGTGTACATGGCTGGATCGGAACGAAGAAACAGCATCGTCGTCGTGTTCATGGGGAGCCAACCGGCTGGGTCGGAACGGAATGTGTCGTCGTGTTCATCGGGAGGGCTTGGACAGAACAGCCGATGGAAACGATGCCTGGCGTACTGCAGAACGGAGGAAACGGCCTTGTGTTCGACCATCCACGTTCGAAACGGGATCCTGTTCATCGGGAGGGGTCTGGCGTACCGCAAAACGGAGGAAACGGACCTCCTACGGTCAAAACGGGGGTCCTATTGATCGGGAGGGGTGTGGTGTACCGCAAAACGGAGGAAACGGACTTGTGTTGGAGTGCTATGGTCAAAACGGGGGTCCTGTTCATTGGGAGGGGTGTGGCGTACCGCAAAACGGGACTCCACGGGATACTGTTCATATCCACCGTCGACCCCCTCCAGCCTCCACGGGCTACTGTTCATCCACCGTCGATGTAGCGACCTGACCCGAATGGATCACGTCTACTGTGCTACGGTGTCATCCCTGGATCAGTAATGCTGACACCACACAGTACATCGAGGTTTTATAGCAGAGTTGCAATCACACACTTATTACATCGATGGCTCAAAAAGAACTTATTACAATAAATATGGCTTAAGGCCATATTTTAAAGATAACAGCGGAAGACTTGGAAGATAAATGGGTCCATCAACTCCAGCGGCATCACTGAGTATAGAACCACGACCTAAACGCACCTCAATCATCGTCTGAAAAGTCTGCAACATTAACGTTGCAGCCCGAAAACGGGTCAGCACATGGAATATGCTGGCAAAGTAACACATAGAGAGTAATGGAATGAAACAGCTATACTATATGCATATATGGCTGGTGGAAAGCTCTATGGTTACAGTTTTGCGTAAAGCCAGTTTTTCCCTACTGCAAAGGAATAAATTTATTTAACTATCATGGTGGTTGTGAAACATTGAGAATGGTTGACAGCATTCTCAATCCCAATTAAAAGTAATTAAAACCCAATAACATTAATTAGAAGTAACATGTTAAGATTCACAATGATATTCAAGTACTAGATACTCAAGTTGTCCATAACCGGGGACATGGCTAATCATGATTAGTTTGTTAACTCTGCAGAGGTTGCGCACTTTTCCCCACATGGCTCGATCGCCTCCGTTTGTTTTCTCGCACTACATGGTGTTTGAGAAACGGATGACCGAGACATAGTCTTTCAGAAGCACTAGCACCTTACATGTGGGGTAGACCGGTACACCTACATCCCCTACATCTGATAGTCCACCCCGTAAGAGTTCGCACAACTTAGTCAACTATGCTAGAGCCCATAGTAGCATGTGGCTGCACACGGAAGTTTCTAGCATGAATTATCTTATGATCCCTTTGAGCCTGGGTGGCGGTCCAAAAAAAACAGGCAAGTCCTGATAGACATCAGGTGCCTCAATCCACCCAGATGTGTGTTTAAGTTGCCACCTTAGATAAACCATTAAAATTATCAATCTCACATCTGTCATGGATATCACTCACCCAATCCACGTCTACTAGCAAAGCATGGCATAATAAGCAAACGTAGAAGTAACTCCCAAAGGTTTGATAATAATACAGGTAATAGGTACTACCTCATCTACTTCCCATCCCACAATTTAATTAGATCCTAATCATGCAATGTGTGAGGATTGATCTAATGCAATAAAACTGGGTTGTAGAAAAGGTATGATCAAAGTGTTACTTGCCTTGCTGATGATCCGCGAGTCCTAGGGTTTCGAAGTAACAAGCGGCGCAATCCGGGTAATCTATCGCAGACAAACAACAAGCATACAATAAGTACTCATCTAATGCATAGGTAAAACTCGAACAAGAGAACGAACCAGGTAGTTCAACTTAAGAACTCCGGTTGCAAGAAAAAACGAAAAACAAACGGCGGAAGAAAACAACTCGGTTCTAGCAAGTTGAAACTAGGTCAAAATTTTACTGTAACAAAAGCTTGTTCAAGTTGATTATACGGAACGGCGGTTTCGAGACGAAACTCCAGGCGCTTGAATCACCTGATTCCGATAAACGAGCGAAAAGATAGACTAGGAAGAAGATCGGATCTGAGATCGCGATCGCGGAATAAATCCGACGAAAAGAAAAAGAAGAACGGTTAAACGAACGGACGTCGTTAACCTAGAAGAATCCGGTGATCACGTTCGTTAGGACGAACGGTCCGGCAAACGGTCCAAAGGCAACTAAATCGGAGAAGAAAACGAATCCGATCTAGGGTTTCGGAGAAGAAAAACCGATCGAAAAACTGATCTAGAAAACCGGAACGGTTTAGAGAAGAAAAGAATCAGAACGATTAGAAGAAAACGACCCGAGAGAAAAAAAATAGATGTAGCGCGGGGCAACCTTGGCGAGGTCTCAGGTGAACGGGGCTCCGGCGGCGTCGGCGTAGGGCGGCGGCGTGGGCAAGGTGCGGCGGCGGCGCGGGTGTGGGGCGGCGGCGCGGGTGAGGCGGCGCGGCGGCGGTGACGCAGGGCGCGGTGTGATGCGGCGCGGCGGCGGTAAGGTGCGGCGGCGGCGCGAGTGTGGCGGCGCGGCGGCGGTGACGCAGGGCGCGGTGTGATGCGGCGCGACGGCGGTGCAAGGCGCGGTGTGGAGGAGAGCTTTGATTTGATGTGTTTAGAGGGGGGGTGCTTGGGTATTTATATTGGGGAGGGGAGGGGTTTAATTGGGGTAGAGGACAAGGAATTAGAATAGGAGTAGGAAAGATCTAGAAAATAAACGGAATAAGGAAAAGGGACAAGGGGGCGCCCTAGAATCCTAAAAGGATTCGGTTCTAGCAAGAGGCGGCGGCGGCCGACCGGCTCCTGGCAAGCGCACGCGCGGCTCCCTGGGGCGGTGGCCTTTGGCCCGGCTGGGCCTTTGGCCCAAGGCGCTGCTCAAATTTTTTTTTTAAATAGTTTCCTCGCGCAGAAAAAAAAAACAAAAAGGGATCTAAACGAACTCCGAAAAATCTAAAGTAAATTTTCCCCGACTCCTAAAAATGAGCCGAAAAAAATGAACTTTTCTCCGGACCTAAAATGCAATTTTTGAAAACGCGCATTTTTCCCTATCCAAATAAAATGCAAATAAACACCGGAAAGCAAAATTGATCTATTTATTATATCTTCATTTTTCCTAAATTTGGGAAAGTCATATTATTCCCTCTCTCATATATTTTGACACCGGAAAAATTATTGAAGATAAAATAAATAAATCAAATGATCCTATTTTCAAAATTCGAGAGAACTCTGAAATATGAAAATAACGAAATCTCCAACTCTCCCCGAGGGTCCTTGAGTTGCGTGAAATTTCTGGATCAACCAAAATGCAAGAAAATATGATATGCATATGATCTAGTGTATAACATTCCAAATTGAAAATTTGGGATATTACAGTCGACCTCCTCCAGCCTCCACCTGCGACTGTTCATCCATGGCCTCCTGTTCATCTAGCCTCCACCGCGCGCTACTCCATCGGCTACTGTTCAACCAGCCCTCTCCACGGGATCCTGTTCAACCACTCCGCCACAGGCTACTGTTCATCCAGCCCTCCACCATCTACTGTTCATCCCGCCCTCCACGGGGTGGTCCTATTCATCCATCCCTCTACGGGGTCTTGTTCATCCAGCCCCAACTGTCTCGATCGATTGGGGTCCTGTTCATCCAGAGGCAACACCACGGGGTCCTGTTCATCCACCCCCACCGGGAACAGTTCATCCAAACCCCCCCAGCAATGCTCACTGTTCATCCAGAGGCAGCATCGATCGGCTTCAGTTAGCAGCAGTAGTGAAGGAATCGCTCGACCGGGTTCAGTTAACAGCCATCGATCGATCGCTCGGGTTCAGTAACGCATAGCCTGCAGTGCAATCGCTCGGGCTTAGTTAGAGCCCAACGCCTCGCTCGGGTTCAGTTAGAGCCCAACGCCTCGCACCCACGCGCGTGCGTGTACGAGAGAAACGCGCATCGCTCGGCCCCTACCACCCACCGTAACCGGGAACACCCCAATATTTTCCTCGCCCTCGCTTCTACCATGGGTTTTTCCGTCATGGACGGCCCAAAGAATGTCATGCAGCTACGTCTCCGGCCCGCCCAGGACGAAAAGCCCATTTTCTGTCATGATTTTTTGTCATAGAAGTAGGACCCCACCACATCTATGATGATATCGTGTTTTGTCACAATTATTGTCATAGAAGTGTCATAAGTATGATAGAAAAAAAATTCGTTCAGCCCAAAATGTCACGGATGTGTCTTTTTTTTTGTAGTGTCGATATCTTCCATGCTACACACATTATAGGCAGTTCCAAATAGAATGGTAAAGTTTATACTCCCCCTCCACCAACAAGCATCAATCCATGGCTTGCTCAAAACAACGAGTGCCTCCAACTAACAAGAGTCCCGGGGGAGTTTTGTTTGCAGTTATTTTGATTTGATTTGCATAAAGCATGGGACTGGGCATCCCGGTAACCGGCCATTTTCCCATGAGTGAGGAGCGGAATCCACTCCTCTTGAGAATAACCCACCTAGCATGGAAGATACAGACAGCCCTAGTTGATACATGAGCTATTCGAGCATACAAAACAGAATGTTTATTTGAAGGTTTAGAGTTTGGCACATACAAATTTACTTGGAATGGCAGATAGATACCGTATATAGGTAGGTATGGTGGACTCATATGGAACAACTTTGGGGTTTATGGACTTGGATGCACAACCAGTATTCCCGCTTAGTACAAGTGAAGGCTAGAAAAAGACTGAGAAGCGACCAGCTAGAGAGCGACAACAGTCATGAACATGCATTAAAATTAATCAACACCGAATGCAAGCATGAGTAGGATATAATGCACCATGAACATAAATATCGTAGAGGCTATGTTGATTTTGTTTCAATTACATGCGTGAACATGTGCCAAGTCAAGCCACTCGAATCATTCAAAAGAGGATACCACCCTATCATACCACATCACAACCATTTTAATAGCATGTTGGCAAGCAAGGTAAACCATTATAAGCTCCTAGCTAATTAAGGATGGCATAAGCAACTGAAATATCTAATTGTCATTGCAAACATGTTTCTTTCATAATAGGCTAAATCAGGAACGATGAACTAATCATATTTACAAAAACAAGAGAGGTCGAGTTCATACCAGCTTTTCTCATCTCAATAAGTTCATCATATAATCATCATTATTTCCTTTCACTTGCACAACTGAATAGTGTGGATAATAATAATAATAATAATAATAATAGCGCACGTGCATTGGACTAAGCTGGAATCTGCAAGCATTCAATTCAAGAGAGAAGACAAGGTAATATGGGCTCTTTGTTAGATCAACAATAATGCATATGAGAGCCACTCAACATTTTCATTATGGTCTTCTCCTCTTGACCCCCAAAGAACAAGAAAAGAAATAAAACTATTTACACGGGAAAGCTCCCAACAAGCAAAAGAAGAACGAGATATATTTTTGGGTTTTCTTTTAATTATTACTACTACAGCATGAAAAGTAAACTAACTAAAAGCTACAACTATTTTTTTCTTTTTCTTAAGGTTTATTAAACACACAAGAAGAAAGCATAAAAGGGAAATAAACTAGCATGGATGATATTGTGAAAAAGTATGAGCACCGACAACTAGCATGAGTGTGTGAACATGAATGTAATGTCGGTGGGAAATACGTACTCCCCCAAGCTTAGGCTTTTGGCCTAAGTTGGTCTATGGCCACGGCTGGCCTGGCGGATATCCAAAGTAATAGTTGGGGTCGTACTAAGAAGAATCCCCCTGGTACCACTGGTTGGCGATCTCTTTCGGATTCCACTAATAAACAAACTGCCGGTGAGGATCGAATTGTGGTTCCGGCTCTGGCTCTGTAGCTGGTGTGCGGTTTCGGTAGGCATGAATGGCCTCCGGCGGAACAAGGTACTTGCCTGTGGATAAGTCAAACAAGGAAGGAGCAGGCAAAGTAATAGTCTCAGGGTGATTTTTATCAAATATCAGCTTGTACTTAAGCATCTTTTCCTTATTCTTAACGATAAAATCATGTGCTACCATACTCTTATAGTCTAGAAAAATAGGACGCAACAACTTCTCTTTCTTCTCATAATGCCTAATAGGTATGTTAAAGTGTGCAGCGAGGCGCGGGCGAAGATACCTCCCAAGATAGGGCCCTTAGTACGGTTAAGATTTAACCGCTTTGCAACAATAGCGCCCATACTAAATGTGTCATCACGGAACAAGGCATGGCACAAAATAACAATATCAGGGGCACTAAGGTTGCCACAGTTTCCGCGACCAATTAAGCATCTACCAGCAAATATTGCAAAGTAGTCTAAAACAAGAAAATGTATGCTAGTAATTCTTGCATCGGAAACTTTCCTCGTTTCCCCTATAGCAATTGTATCGATAAACCCTTCCACATCGTCACGATGTGGTTCCTCTACACTGCCCTCAAAAGGGATCAAACAAACCCGACAAAAATCATGAAGTGACATCTCCTTATGCTCATCATATAAATAAAATTCCACCGTAGGTGGTTAGCTCCTAGCATGGAAATGAAAGTTTTGCACAAAGATATTGGTGAGTAAGAGATACTGTTCGCGTTGGTCGTGGAGGAAGGCGGTGAGGCCTGCATTCTCAGCCAATTCATAGAAATCATCATAAATCCCGGCTGCTCTCAAGAAATCATCACAAGGCCATTCACACGGCCGAGCCTCCGCGGTGCGAGGGAGATTATACTTGGGCTTCTTGTTCTCTTCACTTTGTTTATCCTTTGAGCTTCGGCTCGATGAGCCCCTCAAAAATCTCTTCATCTTTTTCTGAAATTTCTGAAATTTTTAGTAACTTCAAAATAAAAGTGAACCAAACTCAACAAAATTGATAGCAACTACTCCTACAAGTGTCTAGAGGCAATATCATGCATTAAAACTACTTTTGACCACATAAATTTGACATGCAAGCTCAAGAATAGGGTCACCTAAGCAGCAAAAATTTGCAATGAATAAATCACTAGAACAAAAACTAATTGGACCATTGGAGGAGTCACATACCAAGGAACAATCCCCCAAAGTAGTTTTGTGAATGGAGCTTTGAGCTAGGAGATCGAAAATGGCAGCAAGATGAGCTTGAACTCGGGTTTGAGCTGGTTGGTGATTTTTGTGGGAGGAAGAAGGAGTGTGTGGTAGCTGGAATAAGTGGAGGGGACCCACGTGGGGTCCATGAGGTAGGGGCCACGCCAAGGGGGGTAGGGAGCGCCCTCCACCCTCGTGGGCACGTGGCTGCTCCCCCTGCTGTGTTTTCAGTGCCAGATATTCTCAAATATTCTAGAAAAAATCATATTTAATTTTCAGGGCATTTGGAGAACTTTTATTTTTGGGCTATTTTTTATTGCATTGATGATTCAGAAAATAGACAAAAAAATACTATTTTTTTCTTTATTTAACATAAATAACATAAAGTAAAAAGAGGGTATAGAGAGTTGTGTTTTCTAAATTCATCCATCTCATGCTCATCAAAAGGAATCCACTAACAAGGTTGATTAGGTCTTGTTAACAAACTCATTTCGAATAACATGAAACCGAAGAATTTTTGAATAACACTAGGTTACCTCAACGGGGATATGCATGTCCCCAACAATAAGAACATCATATTTCTTCTTGACAGTAGGAAGAGGAAATTCAAAACCTCCAATGGTAATTGTTGAAATTTTTCCAATAGAACTGTTACTGTGGACTTGAGGTTGTTTCCTTGGAAAGTGTACCGTATGCTCATTACCATTAACATGAAAAGTGACATTGCTTTTGGTGCAATCAATAACAGCCCCTGCAGTATTCAAAAAGGGTCTTCCAAGAATAATAGACATATTATCGTCCTCAGGAATATCAAGAATAACAAAGTCCGTTAAAATAGTAATGTTTGGAACCACAACAGGCACATCCTCACAAATACCGACAGGTATAGCAGTTGATTTATCAGCCATTCGCAAAGATATTTCAGTAGGTGTCAACTTATTCAAATCAAGTCTACGATATAAAGAGAGAGGCATAACACTAACACCGGCTCCAAGATCACATAAAGCAGTTTTAACATAGTTTCTTTTAATGGAGCATGGTATAGTTGGTACTCCTGGATCTCCAAGATTCTTTGGTATTCCACCCTTAAAAGTATAATTAGCAAGCATGGTGGAAATTTCAGCTTCCGGTATCTTTCTCTTATTAGTAACAATTTCTTTCATATATTTAGCATAAGGATTCATTTTAAGCATATCAGTAAAATGCATACGCGAAAAGATAGGCCTAATCATTTCAGCAAAGCGCTCAAAATCCTCATCATCCTTTTTCTTGGATGGTTTAGGAGGAAAAGGCATGGGTTTCTGAACCAATGGTTCTCTTTCTTTAATGTGTTTCCTAGCAATAAAGGCTCTCTTATCGTAACGTTGATTCTTTGATTGTGGGTTATCAAGATCAACAGCATGTTCAATTTCTACATCATTATTATTGCTAGGTTAAGCATCAACATGAACATCATCATTAACATTATCACTAGGTTCATATTCATTACCAGGTTGTGTTTCAGCATCAGAAATAGAAATATCATTGGGATTCTCAGGTGTGTTAGTAACATGTTCACTAGAAGCATGCAAAGTCCAATCATTTTTCTTTTTCTTCCTCTTAGAAGGACTAGGTGCATCAACGTTATTTCTCTGAGAATCCTGCTCAATTCTCTTAGGGTGGCCCTTAGGATACAAAGGTTCCTGAGTCGCTTTACCTCCTCTAGTTGCAACTCTAACAGCAAAGTCATTATTTTTACTATTCAATTCATTGAGCAAATCATTCTGAGCTTTAAGTACTTGTTCTACTTGAGTGGTAACCATAGAAGCATGTTTACTAATAAGTTTAAGTTCACCTTTAACACTAGCCATATAATCACTCAAGTGTTCAATCATGTAAGCATTATGTTTCAATTGTCTACCAACATAAGCATTAAAATCTTCTTGCTTAACCATAAAGTTATCAAATTCATCCAAACATTGGCTAGCAAACTTAGCAGGGGGATTTCAGCTTTATCATATCTATAGAGAGAGTTTACCTTTACTACCTGTGTCAGGTTATCAAGACCATGTGTTTCCTCAATAGGTAATGAATTAAGACCATGTATTTATTCAACAGGAGGTAAATTCTTAACATCTTCAGCTTTTATACCTTTTTCTTTCATAGATTTCTTTGCTTCTTGCATATCTTTAGGATTGAGAAATATAATACCCCTTTTCTTCGGAGTTGGCTTAGGAGTTGGTTCAGGAAGTGTCCAATTATTTTCATTGGTCAACATATTATTCAATAACAATTCAGCTTGATCAACAGTTCTTTCCCTAAAAACACAACTAGCACAACTATCCAGGTAATCTCTAGAAGCATCGGTTAGTCCGTTATAAAAGATATCAAGTATTTCATTTTTCTTGAGAGGATGATCAGGCAAAGCATTAAGTAATTGGAGAAGCCTCCCTCGAGCTTGTGGGAGACTATCTTCTTCAATTTGCACAAAATTATATATTTCCCTTAAAGCAGCTTGTTTCTTATGAGCAGGGAAATATTTAGCAGAGAAGTAGTAAATCATATCCTGGGGACTACGCACACAACCAGGATCAAGAGAATTAAACCATATCTTAGCATCGCCCTTTAATGAGAACCGAAATAATTTAAGGATATAATAGTAGCGAGTTTTCTCATCATTAGTAAACAAGGTAGCTATATCATTTAATTTAGTAAGATGCGCCACAATAGTTTCAGATTCATAGCCATAGAAAGGATCAGATTCAACCAAAGTAATTAACTCAGGATCAACAGAGAAATCATAATCCTTATCATTAATAAAGATAGGTGAAGTAGCATAAGCAGGATCATATTTCATTCTAGCATTCGGAGTTTTTTCTTAAAGCTTAGCTAATAATTTCTTAAGATCACTTCTATCATTGCAAGCTAAGAAGTCTCTAGCAGTTTCTTCATCCATAACATAACCCTCAGGAACAACAGGCAATTCATATCTAGGGGGAGAATCGTCATCATCACTTTCATCAATATTATCAGTTTCAATAATTTCATTCTCTCTAGCCCTAGCAAGTTGTTCATCGAGAAATTCACCAAGTGGCACAGTAGTATCAAGCATAGAAGTAGTTTCATCATAAGTATCATGCATAGCAGAAGTGGCATCATCAATAACATGCGACATATCAGAATTAATAGCAGAAGCAGGTTTAGGTGTCACAAGCTTACTCAAAACAGAAGGTGAATCAAGTGCAGAGCTAGATGGCATTTCCTTACCTCCCCTCGTAGTTGAGGGAAAAATCTTGGTTCTTTGATCTTTCAAGTTCTTCATAATGATAAGCAGATATAAATCCCAAGTGACTCAAAGAATAGAGCTATGCTCCCCGGCAACGGCGCCAGAAAATGTTCTTGATAACCCACAAGTATAGGGGATCGCAACAGTTTTCGAGGGTAGAGTATTCAACCCAAATTTATTGATTCGACACGAGGGGAGCCAAAGAATATTATCAAGTGTTAGCAGCTGAGTTGTCAATTCAACCACACCTGGAAACTTAATATCTGCAGCAAGGTATTTAGTAGAAAAGTAATATGATAGTAGTGGTTAAAATAGCAAAAGTAACGGTAGCAAAAGTAATATTTTTGGGTTTTATAGTGATTGTAACAGTAGCAACGGAAAAGTAAATAAGCGAAGAACAATATAGGAAAAGATCGTAGGCATTGGATCGGTGATGGAGAATTATGCCGGATGCGATCGATCATGTAACAGTCATAACATGGGGTGACACGGAACTAGCTCCAGTTTATCAATGTAATGTAGGCATGTATTCCGAATATAGTCATACGTGCTTATGGAAAAGAACTTGCATGACATCTTTTGTCTTACCCTCCCATGGCAGCGGGGTCCTAATGGAAACTAAGGGATATTAAGGCCTCCTTTTAATAGAGTACCGGACCAAAGCATTAACACATAGTGAATACATGAACTCCTCAAACTACGGTCATCATCGGTAAGTATCCTGATTATTGTCACTTCGGGGTTAACGGATCATAACACATAATAGGTGACTATAGACTTGCAAGATAGGATCAAGAACTCTCATATATTGATGAAAACATAATAGGTTCAGATCTGAAATCATGGCACTCGGGCCCTAGTGACAAGCATTAAGCATAGCAAAGTCATAGCAACATCGATCTCAGAACATAGTGGATACTAGGCATCAAACCCTAACAAAACTAACTCGATTACATGATAAATCTCATCCAACCCATCACTGTCCAGCAAGCCTACGATGGAATTACTCATGCATGGCGGTGAGCATCATGAAATTGGTGATGGAGGAAGGTTGATGATGTACGATGGCGACGGATTCCCCTCTCCAGAGCCCCGAACGGACTCCAGATCAGCCCTCCCGATAGAGTTTAGGGCTTGGCGGCGGCTCCGTATCATGAAACGTGATGAATCCTTCTCTCTGGGTTTTTTTCTCCGCGGAAGTGAATATATGGAGTCAAGGTTGAGGTCGGTGGAGCGTCAGGGGGCCACGAGGCAGGGGGCGCGCCCAGGGGGGTAGGGCATGCCCCCCCACCCTCGTGGACAGGTGGTGGGCCCCCTGACGTGGATCTTTCTTCTAGTATTTTTTATATACTCCAAAATAATTCTCCGTTGATTTTCAGGTCATTCTGAGAACTTTTATTTCTGCACAAAAATAACACCATGGCAATTCTGCCGAAAACAGCGTCAGTCTGAGTTAGTTCCATTCAAATCATGCAAGTTAGAGTCCAAAACAAGGGAAAAAGTGTTTGGGAAAGTAGATACGACGGAGACGTATTAGTATTGCAATCTGGATTTTATTGGCCTACTCTCTTCAAGGATGCCCGGAAGTTTGTCTCATCTTGTGATGAATGTCAAAGAATAGGTAATATCGGTAAGCGTCAAGAAATGCCTATGAATTATTCACTTGTTGTTGAGCCTTTTAATGTTTGGGGATTTGATTACATGGGACCTTTTCCTTCCTCTAATGGGTATACACATATTTTGGTTGCTGTTGATTATGTTACTAAATGGGTAGAAGCTATTCCAACTAGTAGTGCTGATCACAACACCTCTATTAAAATGCTTAAGGAAGTTATTTTCCCAAGGTTTGGAGTCCCTAGATATTTAATGACTAGTGGTGGTTCACACTTTATTCATGGTGCTTTCCGTAAGATGCTTGCTAAGTATGATGTTAACCACAGAATTGCATCACCCTATCATCCTCAGTCTAGTGGTCAAGTTGAACTTAGAAATAGAGAAATAAAATTAATTTTGCAAAAGACTGTTAATAGGTCTAGGAAGAATTGGTCTAAGAAATTAGATGATGCGCTTCGGGCTTATAGAACAACATATAAAAATCCTATGGGTATGTCTCCTTATAAAATGGTTTATGGAAAAGATTGTCATTTGCCTCTTGAGTTAGAACATAAAGCATATTGGGTAGTTAAAGAATTCAACTATGATTTCAAACTTGCTAGTGAAAAGAGGTTAATTGATATAAGCTCCCTAGATGAATGGAGAACCCAAGCTTATGAGAATGCAAAGTTATTCGAAGAAAAAGTTAAAAGATGGCATGACAAAAGAATTCAAAAGCGCGAGTTTAAAGTTGGAGAATATGTTCTTTTGTACAACTCTCATTTTAGATTTTTTGCAGGAAAGCTCCTCTCGAAATGGGAAGGCCCATACGTCATCGAGGAGGTTTACCGGTCTGGAGCCATCAAAATAAATAACTCCGAAGGAACTAACCCGAAGGTTGTCAATGGGCAACGAATAAAGCATTATATCTCAAGTACGCCTATTAATGCTAAAAGTAATATTATCCAAACTTTGACACCGGAAGAACACATAAAAGAGTCCTTCCGAAACACTCCAGAATCGTGAAAATAAAGAGGTACGTGATACGTAAGTAAACGGACTCCGAAAAATCTGCAAAAATATTTTTTATCAGTTTTGGAATATTTTAAAATTTTGGAAATAAAGAAACTTCCAGGAAGCATCCCCTGGTGGGCACAAGACACCAGGCCTAGCGGGACACCTTCCGTACTCCGTTTTTCTACCATATACTTGTTCTGCAAGATAAAAAATCTATATATACTTCCCGAACCTGTTGACCACCGTATCACGGAGAAATCCCTTGTTCTCTTTTCTTGCTATTTTTCTATCAAATCTATTGGGCCAGGCATCATGCCTTCTTCTTCCTCCAATAATGTGGAAGAGGATGCTTGGTTGATGAAGATCGAGCTAAAGAGAGAAGAGCCCGCGAGAGTTGTCGGAGGAGATGAGAGCAAGGAGGTTACCGTAGACCAGCCTCCGATATTCGAACAAGCACTGCCGGCTGACGAGGAGGAGGAAGGTATCCTTAAACCATACCTTACTCATCTTACTCATGCTGAGATTGAAGCCTTTCGCATCATTCAAATAGTTCGCATACAAAATAAGTATCTCACTCGTGAGAATATTCTGCATCAAGAACACATCACCCACCTCCGGAGCGTCATCCATCGATTGGAGAATCTTCTGATCCTTAAAGATAGGATCACTTCATCACCATCATCTTCTTCACCACCAAAGGAAAATTGAGTATCGGGTATGGGCACTCCCCTTGGCTTCCGCCAAGCTTGGGGGAGGTGCCCCGGTATCGTATCATCCCACTATCCTTTTGCTTTTACTTATCTTAGTTCAATCTTTTGCTTTAGATGAAATAAAGTTTAGTTCGATCCTTTCTTATTTGAAAGTTTGTTTAGTGATCTATCATTGTAATCGTGTGCAAGTTATATAATAAAGTTAGTTTGAGTTTTTGCTTTCTTTACTTTCATGTTGCAAACAAAGAAAAGAAATAAGAAAGAAATAAAAAGAGAAAGGAATTAAATAATGAAAAGATTATATACTAGTCCTATGGTAGGTGATAGCACCACATAAGGAAAAGCATAAGTAAGAAAATTTTATTAGGGATTGACAAACATAGCATTAGTCAATGATGCAACTCATGAAAGAATTAATAAGGGAAGAGAAGATTCACATATAGATATACTATCCTAGAAATCTTTTGTGATTGTGCGCCCTCACCAAAATATTATATGCCAAAAAAATTGACGTTGGACAAGGAAGACAACTTAATGATTTATGTTTTTTATATTCACATAGAAGTCATATTGTCATAGATCCTTTAACATGTGATGCTTGCCCCCTATCTTTGCTAGCCAAAAATTCTATACTAAGTAGAGATACTACTTGTGCATCCAAAAACCCTTAAACCCAAATCTATTTTCAAGTGTCCACCATAACTACCCAGGGATTGAGCAAGATCCCTCAAGTAAGTTGTCATCGGTGCAAAAAGGCAATAAAAATTGCTTCTAAAAGTGTGAGGTCATTTACTGTAAGAGAAAATTGAGCATTGTACGAACTTGGATGACAAAGAATAAAAGCGACAGACTGCATAATAAAGGTTGTCATCTTAAGGAGCAATACAACGTGACGTTCTCTTGCACTAAGGGATTGAGCATACAAACAAATAAGCGCATGAAATCCTCTGCTTCCCTCTGCGAAGGGCCTATCTTTTACTTTTATGCAAAGAGTCCAAGTTTTTCTCTCTATTCCTTTTATTTTTCTCTTTTGGCAAGCATCATGTGGTGAGGAAAGATCTACACACATATGTCCAGTTGAATATAGATGGCATGAGTTATTATTGTTGACATCACCCTTGAGGTGAGTATGTTGGGAGGCGAAACTATAAGCCCCTATCTTTCTATGTGTCCGGTTGAAACATTTTTCTCATGGGTACGAGGTGAGTGTTAGCAATCATAGAAGACTATATGATGGTTGAGTATGTGGACTTCCCTAAAGGCTCCGACACGTGACCCTTCCTGAAAAGATGATGAATTGTAGTTGCAACATTGACTGAGAACATAGTTTATTGGTTTCTAATAGAGTTTTTGCTTTATACTTTGATTGTGTGATGAACTATTACTTATTCATGAGAAGTATATGATAAAAGTCCTATGTTTAATTTTGTTGCTATTACAATAATCAACATGATGCTTCTATGTCCGTATTTTGTTTTTATTGTCACCTCTTTCTCTCTCTCTCTCTCTAAGCATGTGGACATGTTTTTCGATTTCAGTTTTCGCTTGAGGACAAGCGAGGTCTAAGCTTGGGGGACTTGATACATACATTTTGCATCATGTTTCCTTGTTGTTATTTATAATGTTTTTATCCATAATAATGCTTTTTGGAGTAATTCTAATGCCTTCTCTCTCATAATTTACAAGGAACACACCAAGAGGGAGAATTCCGGCAGCTGGAAATCTGGACCTGGAAAAGCTACGTCAGGCCACCTATTCTACACAACTCCAAATGAGCTGAAACTTTACGGAGAATTTTTATGAATTATTTGAGGAATATTGGAGCCAATAAACACCATAGGGGGGCCACCAAGTGGGCACAACCCACCTGGGTGCGCCAGGCCCCCCACGCGCGCCCTGGTGCCTCCTCGGCCCACCTCCGGTGCCCATCTTCTGGTATATAAGTGGTTTTGACCTAGAAAAAATAAGAGGAGGACTTTCGGGATGAGTGCCGCTGCCTCGAGGTAGAACTTGGGCAGGAGCACTTTTGCCCTCCGGCGGAGCAATTTCGCCGCAGGAACTTCCCTCCCGGAGGGGGAAATCATCATCATCATCATCACCAACAACTCTCCCATCTTGGGGAGGGCAATCTCCATCAACATATTCACTAGCACCATCTCATCTCAAACCCTAGTTCATCTCTTGTATTCAATCTTGTTACTGGAACTATAGATTGGTGCTAGGGGTGACTAGTAGTGTTGATTACATCTTGTAGTTGATTACTATATGGTTTATTTGGTGAAAGATCATATGTTTAGATCCATTATGCATATTAATATCCCTCTGATCATGAGCATGTTTATTGTTTGTGAGTAGTTACTTTTGTTCTTGAGGTCACGGGAGAAATCATGTTGCAAGTAATCATGTGAACTTGATATGTGTTTGATATTTTGATAGTATGTATGTTGTTATTCCCTTAGTGGTGTCATGTGAACGTCGACTACATGACACTTCACCATATTTGGGCCTAAGGGAATGCATTGTGGAGTAGTAAATAAATGGTGGGTTGAGAGAGTGACAAAAACTTAAACCCCAGTTTATGCACTATTCCATAAGGGACCGATTGGATCCTAGAGTTTAATGCTACGGTTAGAATTTATTCTTAATACTTTTCTCGTAGTTGCGGATGCTTGCGGGAGGGTTAATCATAAGTAGGAGGTTTTTTCAAGTAAGAACAGCACCTAAGCACCGATCCACCCACATATCAAATTATCAAAGTAGCAAACACAAATCAAACCAACATGATGAAAGTGACTAGATGAAATTCCCGTGTACCCTCAGAACGCTTTGCTTATCATAAGAGACTATTTTGGCAAGTCCATTGCCTCAAAAGGATTGGGCTACCTTGCTGCATACTTGTTACTATTATCGTTACTTGCTCGTTACAAATTATCTTGCTATCAAACTACTCCGCTACTTACAATTTCAGCACTTGCAGACATTACCTTACTGAAAACTACTTGTCATTTCCTTCTGCTACTCATTGGGTTCGACACTCCTACTTATCGAAAAGAGCTAAAATTGATCCCCTATACTTGTGGGTCATCAGACTGCACGTGGAGAGATGACTGTAGGGACCCACGATCTCCATTGTCGTACGCAAGCAAGTTCCTCATTTTTTGTTATATACTCCACTATCAGCGTATAGAAAAATAAATGCTTCCTCCTAGTGGTTTGTTGACATCTGGGACTCACGACATTCTCATCGTATAGTCAATAGACAAGACAACATCACAAGAGCCGCTGACACTTGGGATTTAGTTGCTTGAGCAGTATTTTTCTTTTGTTATTGTTGAGACAGAGCAGGGTTTCAACTGGGTTGTGGCCCATCTAGCCCAGGCTTCTATTTTACATTCATCACATGACCAACCCAGCTATTTTTTCTTTGTGAAAATGGCTAGCCCAGTTTATTTTTCCTGAAGAATGCCCAATCCAGGCATGCCCAACCTAGGCCAACTTATTTTTCTCCGCCATGCTGGGCTGCAACTCTATCAAGACGGCTGCAAATCTTAAAAGTAATATGAAATGGGCTGTAAATATAAAAAACAGATGACAAATTGGCAATTACTTCCAAATTTTGAATTTTTTCACATTTTTTGATTCCAATTTCACTGGGCTTTAACCTAATTTGAATATGTCTTCAAAGTACTTTAAATCTGGCTCGACATTTTGTTATTAAAAATAGTTTGGACCACACCGAAATATGCGAAATTTTGTTTAAATTTTTAACCCTGGCCCTGGCCAACAAAAAGAAAATGGACTGTAATAAATTGCATAAGAAGTTGCAAATGAGCTATAAATTATTTAAAAAATAGGAAATGGGCTGACTTGTGGGCCTATTAAGTTGACGCATATGCAAAAATTTCTACTTATTATATACATCAACAAAATATTCTAGCGGAAGTGATAGTTGGATGTCAATCCAACAGCCGTCGAGCTTCTTCAATCTCTGATCTTCTTGCTCCAGCTGCCAAATCCAGCGCCGGCGGGACTGCCTGCTCCCGCCTCCTGTGGCAGGTTGTGCTGTCGCGCAGGCCTCACCGCCCCTACTACTCCCACCACTGGACAGGCCGTCCCTCTACTCACCCACATCCCTCCACCGTTGTGGCTTCGTCGCCTCTGGGTCATTCCCTTCCCGGGTCTCGCCCTCGTCCCCCTCATTGGTGTTCTTGGCACGACATGGTCAATGTTGTCAACAAATGACAACATTGGAATAGGGATTACATGGAGAGGCTAATAGTTGGGACCCACATGGTCCAGGGCCGCACGCAAGCAAGTACCTCCTTATTACGACAAAAAATGAATCCTCCCCATGACAGCTGGGACCCACCGGTCATATCCTCGCACGGAAGCAAGTGCCTCCTTATTAAGAGAAAGATAACGATTGCTCCCCATGACAGCTGGGGCCACCTAATTTGGAGGCTAACTTGTGGCCCTACTAAGTTGACGCATGTGCAGGGCTTTGTTAACTTAGTCAACAAACAATTCTATCACCAGTGACCGTTGGATTGTTAACATCCAACGGTCGTCTTGCTTCTTCAACCTCTGATTTTCTTGCTCCAGCTATCCAAACCACCACGTGCTCCTGCCTCCCATGGCCAACTGTGCTGCCACCCAGGCCTCACCGCCCCCTTCTACTCCCATCGCTGGCCAGACCATCCCTCTACTCACCCACACCCCCTGTTATTCTGCAGCGACAGCAGCCGAACCAGTCAACCGTTGTACTACCCTCTGCGTGTTCCTAGGCTCCGCATCATTCCCTGCCTCACCGTCATCCACCGCCTGGGTGTTGTCTGCATGGCGTGGTCAACATGGTCAACGACCGACAACCATCGGAAGAGGACTATACGTGGTGAGCTGATAGATGGACCCACCAGCTACATCTTCGCACGCAAGGAATATTATGCGCAAAAAAAGAATCCTCCCCCTGACAACTCGGACCCACCATCAATATCTTCGCATGCAAGGAAGTGCCTCCTTATCCTCCCTGACAGCCGGGACCCACCCGGTCGAAGCGTACGTAGCGTTGTCATTCTGGTCGCAAACATGTACGTACATACTGGTCCATCGATCTTTCTGCCACGATGACCGTGGCCCAGTAAGGAGCGGTAGCTGTTCAGGCGGTCCCATCTATGTCATGTACAAGTACGTACAGCCACGCTACAAGAAAGTAAATGCAGCTATGTACGTACATACGGGCGGGGTCTCGAACGCATACAGCGATTGTGTCATGTTCATCGGCAGCCAACCGTATGGGTCGGAACGGATAAACTGCGTCGTGTTCATCGAGAGGCAATGGAATGCGTCATGTTCATCGGGAGCCAACCGGCTTGGCTGGAACAGGCGAAATGGGGTCTGCGTACCGCAGTACGGAGGAAACGCCCTTCTGTTCGACCGACTACGGTCAAAATGGGATCCTGTTCATCGGGAAGGGCCTGGCATACCGCACAACGGAGGAAACAGACTTGTGTTCAAGCTCCTACGGTCGAAACAGGGTGCTGTTGATTGGGAGGGGTGTGGCGTACCGCAAAGCGGAGGAAACGGACATGTGTTGGAGCACCTACGGTTGAAACGGGGTCCTATTCATCGGGAGGGGTGTGGCGTACCGCAAGAGGGGACTCCACGGGCTACTGTTCATCCATCGTCTACTGCCTCACTCCAGCCTCCACGGGCTACTGTTCATCCACCGTCGACTTCCTACGGCCTCCAGCTGCTAATGTTCATCCACTGTCGACTTCCTCCTGCCCCCACCAGCTACTGTTCATCCACGGGCTACTATTCATCCATCCTCCACCGGCTACTGTTCAACCAACCCTCCACGGGGTCCTGTTCATCCACCCCCAACTAGCTCGGTGTGGCGGCCTCCTCGATCAGGGTCCTGTTCATCCAGCGGCAACGGCCTACTACCACGGGGTCCTGTTCATCCAACCTCCACCAGGAACTGTTCATCCAACCCCCAACAACAGTCACTGTTCATCAAGAGGCAGCAGGTTCGATCGGCTTCAGTTAGCAGCAGTAGCGAAGGAATCGCTCGAGTTCAGTTAACAGCCAGGGATCGAGCGCTAAAGTTCAATAACGTAGCTAGTGCAATCGCTCGGGTTCAGTAAGAGAACACCTCGCTCAGGTTCAATTAGAGCCCAATGCCTCACACACACGCGTACGTGTACGAGAGAAACGCGCAAACCTCCATGCATCGCTCGGCCCCAACCACCCACCGTAACGGGGAACTCCCCTTCTACCATGATTTTTTCCGTCATGGACGGCCCAAAGAATGTCATGCAGGTGCGTCCCCGACCCTCCCAGGATGAAAAGCCCATTTTCTGTCATGATACGTGGTTTTGTCACAATTATCGTCATAGAAGTGTCATAAGCATGACATTTTTTGTTCAACCCATAATGTCACGGATGTGTCTTTTTTTTGTAGTGACCTGAGCTGAATCCCTAGACCTCCACATAGCTGTGTGACATTGGTCTTGAACCGGCGAGTCCTTCATGATGGTCATCGACCGACAAGTGAAGATATGCTTGAAGAGGCCCCAGTGCGGGTGGCAACCTAGGAAGTTTTCCAAGAGAGAAATGAAGTCGAAAGGTAGACGACAACATTTGGGGGAAGATGGTGGAGCTGTGCCCTGAAGTAATCCAGAAAAGCCCGAAAGAAAGGATGGGGAGGCATCGAGAAACCTCTCTCGATGTGAGTCACCAGGAAAACATGCTCGTCCTCCTACGGCGCCGACTCGACCTCCCCCGCCTTCAGACAACGCCATCCGTCCTACGGGATAAGCACGTCCATGGCGAGTTACTCCAGCCTCTTGGCCAAGATGCGCGAGGGGATCCAATCCCCTGACGCGCGCCCCAGCCGATGCGCCGGAGCTCGAGGAAGTGGCCTTCTAGGACTTCTTCGCCTTCTCCTCCTGAGCCATAGAGTCCTTCACCATGGCTTTGGGTGCTCAGTGTGCTCGGGTGGAGAGGAGAAGCAGAGGAGTCGAGGGAGAGAAGGGGATCTAGAGGACTAACCCCAACCCCAATTCTTTTATATCTCCGGGAAGAATCGCGGGGCGGATCTCTCGCTGCAGATCTCTGGATCGACGGCGCGCGCATCAGGGTTTCGCGCAGAGCAACAATGGCATGTGGCGGAATTCGTGGGCAAAAATCGAGGCTTCATGCCCTCACTTTCCCCACTAACACACGTCATTACCGCTTCTGTGCGCGCACACACATATTTGAGTGAATCAATCCAATTGATTGCCCATATTCCCTTTCCTCAAGGGCATTCATCGGCCCGACTAACCACCCTCCACGGGGACCCGTGCACTCTACAACGCTAAACACTCGACTGAGGTCTTCTTCAGGGTTGCTATGAGACAAGCTTGACGCCCCTCCGCTGAAGGAAATATGCCCTAGGGGCAGTAATAAAGTTGTTATTTTATATTTCCTTATTCATGATAAAGGTTTATTATTCATGCTAGAATTGTATTGATTGCAAACTAAAATACATGTGTGGATACATAAACAAATATTGTGTCCCTAGTGAGCCTCTAGTTGACTAGTTTGTTGATCAATGATGGTTAAGGTTTCCTAGCCATAGACATGTGTTGTCACTTCATAAGGAGATCACATCATTAGGAGAATGATGTGATGGACAAGACCCATCTGTTAGCTTAGGATTTTATCGTTCAAGTTTATTGCTATTGCTTTCTCAATGTCAAATACATATTCCTTCGATTGTGAGATTATGCAACTCCCGGATACCAGAGGAATACCTTGTGTGCTATCAAATGTCACAACGTAACTGGGTGATCATAAAGATGCTCTACAAGTATCTCTAAATGTGTTTGTTGGGTTGGCATAGATCGAGATTAGGATTTGTCACTCCATGTATTGGAGAGGTATCTCTGTGCCCTCTCGGTAATACACATCATAATAAGCTTGCAAGTAAATGACTAAGGAGTTAGTCACGAGATGATTTATTACGGAACGAGTAAAGAGACTTGCCGGTAACGGGATTGAACTAGGTATGAAGATACCGACGATCAAATCTTGGGCAAGTAACATACCGACAGACAAAGGGGATTACGTATGTTGTCATAATGGTTCGACCGATAAATATCTTCGTAGAATATGTAGGAACCAATATGGGCATCCAGGTTCCGCTATTAGTTATTGACCGGAGAGTAGTTCTTGAACCCGCAGGGTCCGCAAGCTTAACGTTCATTGATGATATAGTGTTATATGAGTTATATGATTTGGTGACCGAATGTTCTTCGGAGTCCCGAATGAGATCACTGACATGACTAGGAGCTCCGGAATGGTCCGGAGGTAAAGATTGATATATAGGACGATGCTATTCGGACACTAGAAGAGTTTCGGAGTGCACCGGGTAGTCATCGGATCGCCGAAAGGGGTTCCGGGTACCACCGGGACGATGATGGGCCTATTGGGCCATTACAGGGGAGCACACCACCCCAAAAGGGGCTGGCGCACCCCCCTATGGTAGCCGGCCTATGGGAGAAAGGAAGGAGGGGGGTTCGTGAAGGAAATATGCCCTAGAGGCAATAATGAAGTTATTATTTATTTCCTTATATCATGATAAATGTTTATTGTTCATGCTAAAAATGTATTAAACGGAAACTTAGTACATGTGTGAATACATAGACAAACAGAGTGTCACTAGTATGCCTCTACTTGACTAGCTCGTTGAATCAAAGATGGTTAAGTTTCCTAGACATATATATGAGTTATCATTTGATTAACAGGATCACATCATTAGAGAATTATGTGATTGACTTGACCCATTCCGTTAGCTTAGCACAATGATTGTTTAGTTTGTTGCTACTGCTTTCTTCATGACTTATACATGTTCCTCGGACTATGAGATTATGCAACTCCCGAATACCGGAGGAACACTTTGTGTTCTATGAAACGTCACAACGTAACTGGGTGATTATAAAGGTGCTCTACAGGTGTCTCCAATGGTACTTGTTGAGTTGGCATAGATCGACATTAGGATTTGTCACTTCGATTGTCAGAGAGGTATCTCTGGGCCCTCTCGGTAATACACATCACTATAAGCCTTGCAAGCGATGCAACTAATGAGTTACTTGCGGGATGATGTATTACGTAACGAGTAAAGAGACTTGCCGGTAACGAGATTGAACTAGGTATAAGGATACCGACGATCGACCCTCGGGCAAGTAACATACCGATGACAAAGGGAACAACGTATGTTGTTATGCGGTTTGACCGATAAAGATCTTCATAGAATATGTAGGATCCAATATGAGCATCCAGGTTCCGCTATTGGTTATTGACCGGAGACGTGTCTCGGTCATTTCTACATAGTTCTCGAACCCGTAGGGTCCGCGCGCTTAACGTTCTGTGACGATTTGTATTATGAGTTATGTGATTTGATGACTGAAGGTTGTTCGGAGTCCCGAATGAGATCTGGGACATGACGAGGAGTCTCGAAATGATCGAGCCGTAAAGATCGATATATTGAAAGGCTATATTCAGACATCGGAAAGGTTCCGAGTGATCCGGGTATTTTTCGGAGTACCGGGGGAGTTACGGGAATACGGGAGTACATATGGGCCTTAGTGGGCTTTAAGGGAAAAGAGGAGAAGCCACGAGGGCTGGTCGCACGCCCCCCATGAGCCTAGTCCGAATTGGACTAGGGGAGGGGCTGCGCCCCCTCTTGCCTTCTCCTCCCCCTTTCCTTCCTTTCCCCTCCTAGTAGGACTAGGAAAGGAGGAATCCTACTCCTACTAGGAGGAGGATTCCTCCCCCCTTTGGCGCGCCTTGAGAGGCCGGTCGGCCTCCCCGCCCTCCTTTATATACGGGGAAAGGGGGCACCCCAAGACACACAAGTTGATCAGTTGATATTTTAGCCGTGTGCGGTGCCCCCTTCCACCATAATCCACCTCGTTCATATCGTAGCGGTGCTTAGGCGAAGCCCTGCGTCGGTAGCATCATCATCACTGTCATCACGCCGTCGTGCTGATGGAACTCTCCCTCAAAGCTCTGCTAGATCGGAGTTCGTGGGACGTCACCGAGCTGAACGTGTGCTGAACTCGGAGGTGTCGTACGTTCGGTACTTGGATCGATCGGATCATGAAGATGTATGACTACATCAACCGCGTTCTCATAACGCTTCCGCTTACGGTCTACGAGGGTACGTGGATGAAACTCTCCCCTCTCATTGCTATGCATCACCATGATCTTGCGTGTGCGTAGGAAAATTTTGAAATTACTACGTTCCCCAACAGTGGCATCCGAGCCAGGTTTATGTGTAGATGTTATATGAACGAGTAGAACACAAAGGAGTTGTGGGCGTGGGTATATACATATTTCTTGCCGTCACTAGTTGATTCTTGATTCAGCGGCATTGTTGGATGAAGCAGTCGAGACCGACATTACGCGTACGGTTACGCGAGACTGGTTCTACCGATGTGCTTCGCACACAGGTGGCTAGTGGGTGTCTGTTTCTCCAGCTTTAGTTGAATCGGATTCAATGAACATGGTTCTTTCTGAAGATCAAAAAGCAATCACTATACTGTGTTGTGGTTTTTGATGCGTAGGTAAGAACGGTTCTTGCTCAACCCGTAGCAGCCACGTAAAAATTGCAACAACAAAGTAGAGGACGTCTAACTTGTTTTTGCAGGGAATGTTGTGATGTGATATGGTCAAGGCGTGATGAGATATAAATTGTTGTATGAGATGATCATGTTTTCTTAAAGTTATCGGCAACTGGCTGAAGCCTTATGGTTGTCTCTTTATTGCATAAGATGCAAGCGTCATACAATTGTTTTACTTTATCGCTATGTGATAGCAATAGTTGCAAAAGCAATACTTGGCGAGACGACCATATGATGACACGTTGATAGAGATCAAGATGATGGAGATCATGGTGTCATGCCGGTGATGATGGAGATCATGACGGTACTTTGGAGATGGAGATCAAAAGCACAAGATGATGATGGCCATATCATGTCACATATTTTGATTGCATATGATGTTTATCCTTTATGCATCTTATTTTGCTTAGTTCGGCGGTAGCATTATAAGATGATCTCTCACTAAATTTCAAGGTATAAGTGTTCTCCCTGAGTATGCACTGTTGCGACAGTTCATCGTGCCGAGACACCACGTGATGATCGGGTGTGATAAGCTCTACGTTCACATGCAACGGGTGCAAGCCGGTTTTGCACACGCGGAATACACGGGTTAAACTTGACGAGCCTAGCATATGCAGATATGGCCTCGGAACACTGGAGACCGAAAGGTCGAGCGTGAATCATATGGTAGATATGATCAACATAGTGATGTTCAACATTGAAAACTACTCCATCTCATGTGATGATCGGACATGGTTTAGTTGATTTGGATCACGTGATCATGTAGATGATTAGAGGGATGTCTATCTAAGTGGGAGTTCTTAATTAATATGATTAATTGAACTTTAGTTTATCATGAACTTACTCCTGATAGTATTTGCATAACTATGTTGTAGATCAATAGCTCGCGTGTAGCTCCCCATTTATTTTTGATATGTTCCTAGAGAAAAATAAGTTGAAAGATGTTAGTAGCAGTGATGCAGACTAGCTCCGTGATCTGAGGATTATTCTCAATGCTGCACAGAAGAATTATGTCCTTGATGCACCGCTAGGTGATGGACCTATTGCAGGAGCAGATGCAGACGTTATGAACGTTTTTGGCAAAGCTCGGTATGATGACTACTTGATAGTTTAGTGCACCATTCTTTACGGCTTAGAACCGGGACTTCAAAAATGTTTTGAATGCCACGGAGCATATAAGATGTTCTAGGAGTTTAAATTGGTATTTCATACTCATGCCCATGTCAAGAGGTATAAGACCTCTAACAGTACTTTGCCTACAAGATGGAGGAGAATAGCTCAGCTAGTGAGCATCTGCTCAGAATGTTTGAGTACTACAATCACTTGAATCAAGTGGGAGTTAATCTTCCAGATAAGATGGTGATTGACAGAGTTCTCTAGTCACTATCACCAAGTTACTAGAACTTCGTGATGAACTATAATATGCAAGCGATAATGGAAATGATTCCCAAGCTCTTCGTGATGCTGAAATCGACGAAGGTAGAAATCAAGAAAAGCATCAAGTGTTGATGGTTGACAAGACCACTAGTTTCAAGAAGAAGTGGAACTTCAAGAAGAACAGCAAGCAAGTTGCTTCTCAAGTGAAGAAGCCCAAGTCTAGACCTAAGCCTGAGACTAAGTGCTTCTACTGCAAAGGGACTGGTCACTCGAAGCAGAACTGCCCCAAGTATTTGGCGGATAAGAAGGATGGCAAAGTGAACAAAGGTATATTTGATATACATGTTATTGATGTGTACTTTACTAGTGTTTATAGCAACCTGTCGGTGTCAAAACAGGCGGATCTCGGGTAGGGGGTCCCGAACTATGCGTCTAAGAAGGATGGTAATAGGAGGCAGGGGACACGATGTTTTACCCAGGTTTGGGCCCTCTTGATGGAGGTAAAACCCTACGTCCTGCTTGATTTATTCTTGATGATATGGGTATTACAAGAGTTGATCTACCACGAGATCGGAGAGGCTAAACCCTAGAATCTAGCCTATGGTATGATTGTCTGTTGTCCTACGGACTAAAACCCTCCGGTTTATATAGACACCGGAGAGGGTTAGGGTTACACAAGGTCGGTTACAGAGGAGATATCCATATCCGTACTGCCTAGCTTGCCTTCCACGCCAAGTAGAGTCCCATCCGGACACGAGACAAAGTCTTCAATCTTGTATCTTCATAGTCTAACGGTCCGGCCGAAGGATAGAGTCCGGCTGTCCGGAGACCCCCTAATCCCGGACTCCCTCAGTAGCCCCTGAACTAGGCTTCAATGACGATGAGTCCGACGTGCAGTATTGTCTTCGGCATTGCAAGGCGGGTTCCTCCTCCGAATACACCACGGAAGAATTTGAATACAAGGATAGTGCCCGACCCTGCAAAATAAGCTCCACATACCACCGTAGAGAGAATAATATTTCCACAAATCTAATCTGCTGACATGTTTTGGCAACATGACATTATGCCATGGCCCGGTAATTATTCGAACCGTTTCCTTTAACTAGCCCCGCACATAACGCGAGGCACTTTCTTGACACATCTTGTCAAAGCAGAGATCGTGTTCCCCTTATTACGGGATTCTCATCAATACGGGCGTGGATAACCCAACCACGCCATCGATTACGGCGCTTGGGGGATAAGCGAGTTTTACCAGGCTAGTGGGGGCGCATAGTTTCGGCCGCCCTTATAAAGGGACAAGGTTTAACCTTTTTCTACCCACGCCTTCTTCCTCCTTGCTCATCCACTCTTGCGCACTTGAGCTTCAACGCCCAAGCCCACATCCTTCCCCTCAACCTTCTCCAAGCATGTCCGGAGCGGGAGGAAAATGGATGGCTTCCTCCATTATGGAGGGACACATCAAGAAGCTGCATGGAGCCAGATACTTGGCCGCGAATATAGCGCATTGGCTGCCTGCTGCGGGGCAGATCGTTCCTACCCCTGAACCTCATGAGAGGGTAGTTTTCCTCCACCACTTCCTCCGTGGACTGGGGTTTCCCCTCCATCCATTCGTCCGTGGTCTCATGTTCTACTACGGGCTGGACTTTCATGATCTGGCCCCGAACTTCGTCCTCAACATTTCGGCGTTCATCTTCGTGTGTGAGGCTTTCCTCCGCATCTGGCCCCACTTCGGCCTGTGGTTAAAGACCTTCAATATCAAGCCGAAGGTGGTGGGCGGCCAACAAGCAGAATGCGGCGGAGCCATGGTGGGCAAGATGCCCAACGTTATATGGCTTGAAGGCTCCTTCGTGGAGACCATAAAGGGGTGGCATCTACATCACCGAGCCGCGCGACACCAAATGGGTGGCTGCCCCCAAGTTTTGATCCGGATTCCCCACACGGCTCACTTCCTAGAAAGAGAAGGAGGGGCTTGTCATGGGGTTCATCGATGGAGCTGAACGGACTCCAGAAATGTATCCTGAACATGGCAAGCAAGAAGCTCAAGCTTCTCAACATAGTCCAGGTCATGCTCGTCCGCTGGATCCTCCCGTGCCAACAACGGGACTTCAACTTGTGGGAGTTCTACCCGGCCCAGCACCAGACTCTGAGCGAGCTCTTCGACACGACGCACAAGGACATCTAGAAGGTGTTGTTCAAGGGCGCAGAGGTCCCTCCCTCTCTCACCGAGGACCGCGGGTTAAGCGCGAAGCGCTGAGCGCATTCGGTGAGTTCCATACATCTGGTAGGATATCTATTTCCCCTAGCTTAACCATGTGCGGGGTCTGAGCTCCATGCCTTTGACAGGACTGGGTGGAGACATCGGGGCAGATTAACTGTCCGGCCCCTTTGCCCGAAGACACTGCGGACGCTCTCCTGACGGAGATGCTGACTCCGGCTCCTTACAAGGTGCCGGAGAAGACCAAGAAGGCCAAGGGAACCCGAAAGAGTTCCCGACACCAGGTGTTATCGGACTCATCGTCCAATAACTCCGCGACGCACTCCTCCCCCGAAGACGAGGAGGAAGATGAAGATGCTCCCCCTTCAGTCGGGGGAGACAAGAAAAGGAAGGCCGCCCCCATTGGGGGTGGGGCAGAGGGTCCAAGGAGGGAAGGACTCTCCTTCCGGACTACTCCACCACCACCGTCAAAGGCGAGGACGAGTGGCTGCTCAGGGCCAAGCCCCTGGCGAAATCGTAAGTATTCGTATACCAGAGTAACTCATAGCATACCTTTTCGCACTGCTTCCCCTAACGCCGAATTATGATTATGCAGACCGCCCCGAACCCGTATCGACGTATCCTCGTTGGACGGCTCCCTGGGCTCGTCGGATATGGATAGCGATCCACTTTCGACCGCCACCTCCCCTTGCCCTATGGACAACACCAAGGTGTTGTCACAAGAGGCACCGGGTCGAGGGGAGACAGTCCCGGAGGCGCCTCAATGCGACCTTCCGGGCTCCGGGAGCAGAGGGAGCAAGGCTCCCGAGGGCTCCGAGTTCGGCCCTCAGCCGAACTCCGTGTCGGAACCTCCAGTGGTTCCGGACTCGGGCGGGCGGCCGCCTTCCAAGAGGGCTAAGACGCCTGTGCCAGTGACCTCTGTCCATTCAAATGCACCGGACAATCTGCTGGGAGCGCTTCGCAGCGCTTCCATCGACGAAGAGCACCGCACTATTATGAGTGCGGTGGTCCAGAAGGTTCAGTCCGCCAAGAGTGGACTGACTGAAGCCTGTGCCAGCCTTCTAACAGGCTTTGAGGTAAGTTTTTGAAATATAGGAAAAATATTACCGCATAGACAGTAGCCCCTGATGCTCTGTTCGGTGTTCACAAAGAAAAGCCAAACAGAGGATCAAACAATATCGCAGGAGTCTAATATAAGTATGTCTATATGTGTATGCAGGCTTCGCTGCTGGCCTCTGCCGCACTAACTGCGGAGGTCGCCGCACTGAAGCAGGACCTTAAAGGGTCCAAGGAAGAGCTCGGCCTTGCCAAGAGGCAGCTCGAGGAGAACAAAGGTAAGTAGTACCTAGTCTATGGATCTATATAAAAGGAAAGCGATTGCAAAATGACAGGATTATCGTAAATTTGCCAGGGGCCACGACCGAGGTGGCGACCCTGAAGCAAGCGCTATCTGAGGCCGAAAACAAAGCGGCCAAGGAGCGCACCGAGCGGGAGAGGCATGAGGCACGGGTGGGCGAGGTGCAGCAAGAGCTCCACGCTCTTGTGACGAAGCACGAGGCGCTGGAGCTTGACTTGAAGACGCGAGAGTCCGAGCTTGCCACGGCCCTTGAGAGTGCAAAGAGTGCCAAGGCCGAAGCCCAAAAGGCCCTCCAGGAGATTGATGTGACGAAGAAGATAGCGGCGGGGAAGGCATTCTATATGCAAAGTAAGCATGTGAAAGTAAATTACTTGTTACTTACCCAAATCCGGAGCTCTCCAGGAGAATTCGTAGATTTGCCCCGCAGCGTGTTGGATGCCGCAAAATTTTACTGGGCCGAGGAGGGAAGCTCGACGGAGAAGTTGTTCTGGGCCCAGTATACTGGGACCGAACACCCAGTACCTATGAGCAACCAGCTAAAGCAGCTGGTCGAGCTACACAAGGCGGTCGAACAGGCCATGAAGGGCTTGATAGTCCGGATGTGGCCTGGCGATGCCCTTCCCAACAGCTACTTCGGCTTGGTGAGGCGGCTTGTGGATGCCTGCCCACGGCTGGAAGTTATCAAGCGGTCCGTTTGCATCGAAGGTGCACGCCGGGCTTTCGCCCGTGTGAAGGTACAATGGGCCAAGCTGGACGCCGTGAAGCTGATCAAGGAAGGGCCGCCGGAGGGCAAGGAGCATCGCCACCTCGAGATGTACTATGAGGGTGTCCTGAAGGATGCCCGTCTCGTAGCGGATGAGTGTATGAAAGATATAATATTTGAGTGAACTCGCTCGTGTAATCCTGTATTCATGAAAACTTGTTCATATGCGCTATGCAACGCTTGTTTGAATTTAAAATATTACCTTATGTTCGGTTGTTTATCAAATCTGAGAGATGGCTAGTCATCGGCTTCTGCCCCCATGCCACGAGTGCTGGGGTGTTCGGGATAAACCTGAGCACTCTTGTTCCCATTTTTGGGTCCTTCGAGGGAGGTGCTCAGCACAACGAACAAGGCAATCGGACTATAATGCGTTATCACTCTCACTTAGCCATAGAATTCTATAATTTTAAATTTCGGCGAAGCCCCTAGTATTCGGAAGGCCGAATCTGGGGCGTGATACACGCCTTAAGCCGGACAAGGCCGACTCCTCGCTCTAAGCGGCATAAGTCTTTAAGGACTCGAAAACCTCTCGAACAGCGACCAGTCTCTCGCCTTATCATGACAGTCAGTTTTAGATTTCTCTACTGAGGTGCTTAGCCCAGCAGAACCGGGGCACAATCGCAGTAGTTCTCCCAGTGCTACCTTAGCCGATATAGCGGAACGTAAGGTACCAAAACATGGGAGCCGGGCAAACCCAACTATTGACCCAAGACATGATTCGGAGCTGATGCATATAATGATATAAGTTCGGGGTGCCGCACTGTCGAAAGTGTTCGGACTTCTCACGCCGTATTGTGGGGTATGCTTAAGCCCCTAGCGTATTGGCCGTACCAGAGTGTACGGGTGATGGATGTCACGAATGAACATATATATATAGAAGAATGCAATAAAAGCCTTAATGCAATGCATTGTTTATTAAAAAACTTGCGTTAGAGCAGAATGATACAGGTAGTGTGATAAGCAAAAGGTAGGACTATGTCCCCTCCAAGGGCAAGCTAAGGAATAATATTAAAGCAAGTATTTCACTCGTTATCGTAATCCACCTGGGAGTTCCGTGGTGTGATGTAGCTTTCTGCCTCCTTGGTTGATGCATCATGTGTTCGGCAATCATGTTGCCGGATAGGGTTTCCAGAGATTAATGTCCTGAAAGAGAGAAAAATAACAAAGCGGGAAGCCCCTAGTGCGGTTTAAGCCGCATCTTGGGGCGTGCCGTAGTCGTGCCCCCTTCCCCGCCTGTGCCCATGGCATTTTTAATGCGTAATTATGTACGTGTGGCACGAGTTTCACCATTTGGCTGGGACCGGGGTGGGGGCCACATTGCTATGCAAGCTCGGAATGTGCCAGGCGGTCCAGTTGTCGGTTACCCCGGGCGCGCTTGAAGTTGTCTGGGTCCTTAATCGCCAAACTAGTGGGTTGCCTTAAGAGGCTGCTTTGTGCTTCTGCTGTGAGGGCGGCAGTGTGCTCCTCCATTTGGAGAGAGCGCTCTGTGTTTCCATTAACTGTAATGACCCCGCGAGGTCCTGGCATCTTGAGCTTGAGGTATGCATAATGCGGTACCGCATTGAATCTCGCAAATGCGGTTCGCCCAAGCAGTGCATGATAGCCACTGCGGAACGGGACTATATCAAAGATTAACTCTTCGCTTCGGAAGTTATCCGGGGATCCAAAGACCACTTCCAGTGTGACTGAGCCTGTGCAATGGGCCTCTACACCTGGTATGACGCCTTTAAAGGTCGTTTTTGTGGGTTTGATCCTTGAGGAGTCTATACCCATTTTGCGCACCGTGTCCTGGTAAAGCAGGTTCAGGCTGCTTCCGCCATCCATAAGGACTCGAGTGAGGTGAAATCCGTCAATAATTGGGTCTAAGACTAGTGCGGTGAATCCGCCATGACGAATACTAGTGGGGTGGTCCTTGCGATCGAAGGTGATCGAACAGGAGGACCATGGGTTGAACTTCGGGGCGACTGGCTCCAAAGCATATACGTCCCTGAGCGCATGCTTCCGCTCCCTCTTGGGATGTGGGTTGCATATATCATGTTCACCGTCCGCACTTGTCGGGGGAACCTCTTCTGTCCTCCGGTATTCGGCTGCTGGGGCTCCTCCTCGTCATCGCTATGTGGCCCCTTATCTTTGTTTTCGGCAATTAACTTGCCGGCCTGCTTGAACACCCAACAATCCCTATTGGTGTGGTTGGTTGGCTTGTCGGGGGTGCCGTGTATTTGACACGAGCGATCGAGTATACGGTCCAACTTGGATCGGCCCGGAGTGCTTCTTTTGAATGGCTTTTTCCGCTGACCGGGTTTAGAGCCTTTGAATCCGGCATTGACTGTCGTATCCTCGGTATTGTCGCTGTTAATGCGGCACTTATGTTTGTTGCGATGTGACTTGCTACTGCCGTCCTTGGTATCTGAAGTACCATGGTTCTTTGATATGTTGTTACTGCGAGCCAGCTAGCTGTCTTCTCCCGCACAAAAGCGGGTCATGAGTGCCGTGAGGGCTGCCATAGATTTCAGCTTTTCCTGACCAAGGTGCCGGGCTAGCCACTCGTCGCGGATGTTTTGCTTGAAAGCTGCTAGAGCCTCTGCATCCGGACAGTTGACGATTTGATTTTTCTTTGTTAGGAACCGTGTCCAGAATTGCCTGGCCGATTCCTCTGGCTGCTGAATTATGTGGCTCAAGTCATCGGCATCTGGTGGTCGCACATAAGTGCCCTGAAATTTGTCGAGGAATGCGGCTTCCAGATCTTCCCAACAGCCAATGGACTCTGCTGGCAAGCTATTGAGCCAATGCCGAGCTGGTCCTTTGAGTTTGAGTGGGAGGTATTTAATGGCGTGTAGATCATCACCGTGTGCCATGTGGATATGCGGGAGGAAATCCTTGATCCATACCGCAGGATCTGTTGTACCGTCGTGTAATTCTATATTTACGGGTTTGAAACCTTTTGGGATTTGATGATCCATTACTTCGTCTGTGAAGCATAAGGGGTGTGCGGCGCCTCTGTACTGGGCTATATCGTGACGCAGCTCCAATGAGTCTTGCCCGCTGTGCTCGGCCCGGCCGGATTTACTTTTGTTGTATCCAGCGTGACGATTATCGTCCCGCGTAGTGGCGCGCCCTCATGATCCATAGATCGATCTTGCATGTTTTGCTTTGTCCTCCAATACATCTTCCAGGTCTGGCGTATTTCCCCATGCCTTTTTATTTGAATGGCGTCGGGGTGCAGGCTGAGCTTTTGGCTGGAATGCCTCTCTGTCGCGGCCACGGGGTGGCCGATCAGCCGCATCATACGCTTCTTCCTCCAGTCGGGGTAGCAACCTGCATTTTGGGTAACTCTTGGAGGGGCGTTGGAGTTTATATTCCTCGGCCGCCAGGACTTCAGTCCATCTGTCAGCTAGCAGATCTTGATCAGCTTGAAGCTGCTGCTGCTTTTTCTTAAGGCTATTTGCCGTGGCTATAAGCCGGCGCTTGAAGCGCTCTTGTTCGACGGGATCCTCTGGCACGACGAATTCGTCATCGTTGAGGCTTGCCTCGTCTTCGGAGGGAGGCATGTAATTATCATCCTCCTCCTTTTCATCTGCCGCTCTCTCAGGAGGGCTGGCCTCTCCATCCTCCTGCCCTAAATCTTGCTGGAGGGCATTGTTGCCGTCTTCGGCACTATCCGGAGTGCTATTATCTCCTGTGCCAGTATCACCACTTTTGTTTTGGCAGGACTTAGAGCGGTGCCGCTGACGTCGACGCTTGGGTTGCTTCTTGGAGGGGTCATCCTCCGCTGTTCTGTCGCCATTGCCCTCTTTGGGTGTGTCCACCATATATATATATCATATGACGAGGTGGCTTTCCAGTGCCCTATAGGCGCTGGTGTCTCCTGCGTCGTCGTCCATACCGTCGATGTCTTCGGAGTCGAAGTCGAGCATGTCGGTCAAATCATCGACAGTGGCTATGAAGTGGGTGGTGGGTGGGCGTCGAATTTCTTCATCGTCCGCATCCCAATCCTGCCAGTCATAATCCGGCCAGGACTCTCCTGACAAAGAGAGAGACCTTAGTGAATTCAGTATGTCACCGAAGGGCGAGTGCTGAAAGATATCCGTGGCAGTGAACTCCATGATCGGCGCCCAATCGGATTTGATTGGCAGGGGCGCGGATGGTTCAGAGTTCGGAGGAGAGTCCGGCAATGTGGAGTCACGGGCCTCGCGAAGGATAAGGTTGGTGTTTGGCTCGATCGCCATTGAGGCTGCAGCCTCCGCGGCGGGGTCTACCACCCGCCCTCGGTCGGCGCAGTTGGCTCCGAATTAAAGGTCGGAGCGGATGCGGGTGCGGCCTCCAGGGCACTGTTTGGCGGCAGAGCTAAATCATGCCCATCGTGACAGTGCGGCGCACTCGGCAGGGGCTCGAATCCATCGAAGATCAAGTCTCCACGGATATCAGCCATGTAGTTTAAGCTTCCAAACCTGACCTGATGGCCAGGGGCGTAGCTTTCAATCTGCTCCAGATGGCCAAGCGAATTGGCCCGCAGTGCAAAGCCGCGGAATACAAAAATTTGTCCGGGGAGAAAAGTCTCACCCTGGACTGCATCGCTAATGATGATCGAAGGAGCCATCAAGCCTGATGATGACGACACAGAGGAACTCTCAATGAAAGCACCAATGTCGGTGTCAAAACCGGCGGATCTCGGGTAGGGGGTCCCGAACTGTGCGTCTAAGGCGGATGGTAACAAGAGGCAGGGGACACGATGTTTTACCCAGGTTCGGGCCCTCTTGATGGAGGTAAAACCCTATGTCCTGCTTGATTTATTCTTGATGATATGGGTATTACAAGAGTTGATCTACCACGAGATCGGAGAGGCTAAACCCTAGAAGCTAGCCTATGGTATGATTGTCTGTTGTCCTATGGACTAAGACCCTCCAGTTTATATAGACACCGGAGAGGGTTAGGGTTACACAAGGTCGGTTACAAAGGAGGAGATATCCATATCCATACTGCCTAGCTTGCCTTCCACGCCAAGTGGGGTCCCATCCGGACACGAGACGAAGTCTTCAATCTTGTATCTTCATAGTCTAACAGTCTGGCCGAAGGATAGAGTCCGGCTGTCCGGAGACCCCCTAATCCCGGACTCCCTCATAACCCCTCAGTATTTGATACTAGTTCAGTTGCTAAGATTAGTAACTCGAAACGGGAGTTGCAGAATGAACAGAGACTAGTTAAGGGTGAAGTGATGATGTGTGTTGGAAGTGGTTCCAAGATTGATATGATCATCATCACACACTCCCTATACTTTTGAGATTAGTGTTGAACCTATAAATGTTATTTGGTGTTTGTGTTAAGCATGAATATGATTTGATCATGTTTATTGCAATACAGTTATTCATTTAAAGTCAGAGAATAATTGTTGTTCTGTTTACATGAATAAAACCTTTAATGGTCATACACCCAAGGTGAATGGTTTAGTAAATCTCAATCGTAGTGATACACATATTCATAATATGAAGCCAAAACATGCAAAGTTAATAATGATAGTGCAACTTATTTGTGGCACTGTCGTTTAGGTCATATTGGCGTAAAGCTGAAAGGATCGAGAAGAGGTGTCTAGAGGGGGGTGATTAGACACTAAGTGCCAAAAGTTACACTTTTTAATTTCTTTAAGTTGAAGTGGAGTTTAGGCACTAGTTTAACAAACACAATACATATCAAGCAAGCATGCAAAGAGTATATGAGCAGTGGAAAGTAAAGCATACAAGTTGCAAGAATGTAAAGGGAAGGGTTTGGAGAATTCAAACGCAATTGCAGATACGGATGTTTTTGTCATGGTTCCGATAGGTGGTGCTATCGTACATCCACGTTGATGGAGACTTCAACCCACGGAGGGTAACGGTTGCGCGAGTCCACGGAGGGCTCCACCCACGAAGGGTCCATGAAGAAGCAACCTTGTCTATCCCATCATGGCCATCACCCACGAAGGACTTGCCTCACTAGCGGTAGATCTTCACGAAGTAGGCGATCTCCTTGCCCTTACAAACTCCTTGGTTCAACTCCACAATCTTTGTCAGAGGCTCCCAAGTGACACCTAGCCAATCTAGGAGACACCACTCTCCAAGAAGTAACAAATGGTGTGTTGATGATGAACACCTTGCTCTTGTGCTTCAAATGATAGTCTCCCCAACACTCAACTCTCTCTCACGGGATATGGATTTGGTGGAAAGAAGATTTGAGTGGAAAGCAACTTGGGGAAGGCTAGAGATCAAGATTCATATGGTAGGAATGGAATATCTTGGCCTCAACACATGAGTAGGTGGTTCTCTCTCAGAAAATGTGTATTGGAAGTGTAGGTATGTTCTGATGGCTCTCTCTTCGAATGAAGAGTGGGTGGAGGGGTATATATAGCCTCCACACAAAAACTAACCATTACACACAATTTACCAATCTCGGTGAGACCGAAGTGAAAAACTCGGTCGGACCAATTTAGCAAACCTAGTGACCGTTAGGGTTTTCGGTGGGACCGACTAGATCAACTCGATGGAACCGATGTGCTAGGGTTAGGGTAAAACCAAAACTCGGTTTGACCGATTACTCAGAGTCGGTGGGACCGATTTGGGTAATAAGCGAAACAGAGAGTTGGCCAAGCACACTCTGTGGGGCCGATTGCATATCTTGGAGGGACCGAAAATATTGCAACAGGTAATAGAGAGTTTGCAAGCCCATCTCGGTGAGACCGAGATCCCATCGGTGAGACCGGACTGATTAGGGTTTCTAGCAGTGGCTATTTCAACTGAACTCGGTGGCTCCGGATAGAAAGAATCGGTGGGGCCGAGTTTGACTTTTCGTTTAGGACATATTTGGAAGTGAGAAAGTGGTTGAGGGCTTTGGAGCATATCACTAAGCACTTTGAGCAAGCAAGCCATTAAGCAACACCTCATCCCTTCTTAATAGTATTGGCTTTCCTATAGACTCAATGTGATCTTGGATCACTAAGATACAAAATGTAGAGTCTTGAGCTTGGAGCTTGGGCCAATCCTTTGTCCTTAGTATTTTGAAGGGGTTCCACATCCTCTAGTCCATGCCACTTCATTGTTGAACTCATCTGAAACATACTAGGTAAAAGTGTTAGTCCAATAAGAGATATGTTGTCATTAATTACCAAAATCACCTAGGGAGCACTTGTGCTTTCAAAAGCGCATGAAGAAAATCCATGCTGATGGGCTTTTGGAATCACTTGATTATGAATCAGTTGATGCTTGCGAACCATGCCTCATGGGCAAGATGACTAAGACTCTGTTCTCCGAAACAATGGAGCAAGCAACTGACTTATTGGGAATAATATAGACTGATGTATACAATCCGATGAGTGTTGAGGATCGCAGCGGGTATCGTTATTTTCTGATCTTCATAGATGATTTGAGTAGATATGGGTATATCTACTTGATGAAACATAAGTTTGAAACATTTGAAAAGTTCAAAGAATTTCAGAGTGAAGTGGAAAATCATCGTAACAAGAAAATAAAGTTCCTGCGATCTAATTGTGGAGGAGAATATTTGAGTTACGAGTTTGGTCTTCATTTGAAACAATGCGGAATAGTTTCGCAACTCATGCCACCTGGAACACCACAGCGTAATGGTGTGTCCGAACGTCATAATCGTACTTTATTAGATATGGTGCGATCTATGATGTCTCTTACCGATTTATCACTATCGTTTCGGGGTTATGCATTAGAGACAGTTGCATTCACATTAAAAAGGGCACCATCTAAATCCGTTTGAGACGACACCGTATGAACTGTGGTTTAGCAAGAAACCTAAGCTGACGTTTCTTAAAGTTTAGGGTTCTGATGCTTATGTGAAAAAGTTTCAGCCTGATAAGCACAAACTAAATCGGAAAAGTGTGTCTTCATAGGATACCCAAAAGAAATTGTTGGGTACACCTTCTATCACAGATCCGAAAGGCAATATCTTTGTTGCTAAAGAGTGGATCCTTTCTAGAGAAGAAGTTTCTCTCGAAAGAAGTGAGTGGGAGGAATGCAGAACTTGATGAGGTAATTGTACCTTCTCCCGAATTGGAAAGTAGTTCATCACAGAAATCAGTTCTAGTGATCTCTACACCAATTAGTGAGGAAGCTAATGATGATGATCATGAAACTTCAAATCAGGTTACTACCGAACCTCGTAGGACAACCAGAGTATGGTCCGCACCAGTGGTACGGTAATCCTTTCTGGAAATCATGTTACTAGACCATGACGAATCTACGAACTATGAGGAAGCGATGATGAGCCCAGATTCCACGAAATGGCTTGAGGCCATGAAATCTGAGATTGGATCCATGTATGAGAACAAAGTATGGACTTTGATTGACTTGCCCGATGATTGGTGAGTCATTGAGAATAAATGGATCTTCAAGAGGAAGACGGACACTGATAGTAGTGTCACTATCTACAAAGCTCGAATTTTCGCAAAATGTTTTCGACAAGTTCAAGGTGTTGACTACGATGAGATTTTCTCACTTGTATCGATGCTTAAAAGTCTGTCCGAATCATTTTAGCAATTGTCGCATTTTATGAAATCTGGCAAATGGATGTCAAAACTGCATTCCTTAATGGATTTCTTAAAGAAGTTGTATATGATGCAACCAGAAGGTTTTGTCGATACTAAAGGTGCTAACAAAGTGAGCAAGCTCCAGTGATCCATCTATGGACTGGTGCAAGCATCTCGGAGTTGGAATATATGCTTTGATAAAGTGATCAAAGCATATGGTTTTATACAGACTTGCGGTGAAGCCTATATTTACAAGAAAGTGAGTGGGAGCACTACAACATTTTTGATAAGTATATGTGAATCACATATTGTTGATCGAAAATAATGTAGAATTTTCTAGAAAGCATAAAGGATTGTTTGAAAAGAGTTTTTCAAAGAAAGACCTTGATGAAGCTACTTACATATTGAGCATCAAGATCTATAGAGATAGATCAAGACACTTGATATATTTTCAATGAGTACATACCTTGACAAGATTTTGAAGTAGTTCAAAATGGAACAGTCAAAGAAGGAGTTCTTGCCTGTGTTGCAAGGTGTGAAGTTTAGTAAAGACTCAAAACCCGACCACAGCAGAAAATAGAAAGAGAATGAAAATTCATTCCCTATGCCTCAGTCGTAGGTTCTATAAAGTATGCTATGTTGTTTACAAGTCCTATTGTACACCTTAGCATGATTCTGGCAAGGAAGTGCAATAGTGATCTAGGAGTAGATCGCTGGACATCGGTCAAAATTATCCTTAGAGGACTAAGGAAATATTTCTCGATTATGGAGGTTATAAAAGAGTTTGTCGTAAAGAGTTACGTTGATGCAAGCTTTTTACATCGATCTAGATGACTCTAAGTCTCGATCTGGATACATATTGAAAGTGGGAGCAATTAGCTAGAGTAGCTCCGTGGAGAGCATTGTAGACATAGAAATTTGCGAAATACATACGGATCTGAATGTTGCAGACCTGTAAACTAAACTTCTCTCACAAGCAAAACATGATCACTCTTTGGGTGTTAATCACATAGCGATGTGAACTAGATTATTGACTCTAGTAAACCCTTTGGGTATTAGTCACATGGAGATGTGAACTAATCACATAAAGATGTGAACTAGATTATTGACTCTAGTGCAAGTGGGAGACTGAAGGAAATATGCCCTAGAGGCAATAATAAAGTTATTATTTATTTCCTTATATCATGATAAATGTTTATTATTCATGCTAGAATTGTATTAACCGGAAACTTAGTACATGTGTGAATACATAGACAAACAGAGTGTCACTAGTATGCCTCTACTTGACTAGCTCGTTGAATCAAAGATGGTTAAGTTTCCTAGCCATAGACATGAGTTGTCATTTGATTAACAGGATCACATCATTAGAGAATGATGTGGTTGAATTGACCCATTCCGTTAGCTTAGCACAATGATCGTATAGTTTGTTGCTACTGCTTTCTTCATGACTTATACATGTTCCTCGGACTATGAGATTATGCAACTCCCGAATACCAGAGGAACACTTTGTGTGCTACCAAACGTCACAACGTAACTGGGTGATTATAAAGGTGCACTACAAGTGTCTCCGATGGTACTTGTTGAGTTGGCATAGATCGAGATTAGGATTTGTCACTCTGATTGACAGAGAGGTATCTCTGGGCCCTCTCGGTAATGCACATCACTATAAGCCTTGCAAGCAATGCAACTAATGAGTTAGTTGCGGGAAGATGCATTACGTAAACGAGTAAAGAGACTTGCCAGTAACGATATTGAACTAGGTATAAGGATACCGATGATCGAATCTCGGGAAAGTAACATACCGATGACAAAGGGAACAACGTATGTTGTTATGCAGTTTGACCGATAAAGATCTTCGTAGAATATGTAGGAGCCAATATGAGCATCCAGGTTCCGCTATTGGTTATTGACCGGGGACGTGTCTCAGTCATGTATACATAGTTCTCAAACCCATAGGGTCCGCACGCTTAACGTTCTGTGACGATTTGTATTATGAGTTATGTGATTTGATGACCGAAGGTTGTTCGGAGTCCCGGATGAGATCAGGGACAAGACGAGGAGTCTCGAAATGATCGAGCCGTAAAGATCGATATATTGGAAGGATATATTCGGACATCGGAAAGGTTCCGAGTGATCCGGGTATTTTTCAGAGTACCGGGGGAGTTACGGGAATACGAGAGTACATATGGGCCTTAGTGGGCTTTAAGGGAAAAAGAGGAGAAGCCACGAGGGCTGGCCGCACGCCCCCCATGGGCCTAGTCCGAATTGGACTAGGGGAGGGGCTGCGCCCCCTCTTTCCTTCTCCTCCCCCTCTCCTTCCTCCCCCCTTTGGCTTGCCTAGAGAGGTCGGCCGACCTCCCCTCCCTCCTTTATATACGGGGGCAGGGGGCACCCCAAGACACACAAGTTGATCAGTTGATTTTTTAGCCGTGTGCGGTGCCCCCTCCACCATAATCCACCTTGGTCATATCGTAGCGGTGCTTAGGCGAAGCCCTGCGTCGGTAGCATCATCATCACTGTCATCACGCCGTCGTGTTGACGGAACTCTCCCTCGAAGCTCCGTTGGATCGGAGTTCATGGGACGTCACCGAGCTGAACGTGTGCTGAACTCGGAGGTGTCGTACGTTCGGTACTTGGATCGGTCGGATCGTGAAAATGTACGACTACATCAACCGCGTTCGCATAACGCTTCCGCTTACGGTCTACGAGGGTACGTGGACGAAACTCTCCCCTCTCGTTGCTATGCATCACCATGATGTTGCATGTGCGTAGGAAATTTTTGAAATTACTATGTTCCCCAACAATTCGGCCTCCCCCTTCCTTCCCTCTTCCCCTTTCCTTTCCCCCTCCGACATATATGGTAAGGGGGCAAGGCAGGAGCCCAAGTAGGATTCGACCCTACTTGGGGCGCCTCTTGGCTGCTCCCCTCTCCCTCCCACCTATATATATGTGGGAGGGGGCACCACACATAATGACGACAATCTCTTAGCCGTGTGTGGCGCTCCCCTCCACAGTTTTGTCCCTCGGTCATATTTTCGTAGAGCTTAGGAAAAGTCTTGCGGAGATAGCATCACCACCACCATCACCATGCTGTCATGCTGCCGGAACTCATCCACTACTTCATCGTCTTGCTGGATCAAGAAGGCGAGGATGTCACCGAGTTGAACATGTGCTGAACGCGGAGGTGTCGTACATTTGTTACTTGATTGGTTGGATCACGAAGAAGTTCGACTACATCAACCGCGTTAACAAATGCTTCCGCTTACGGTCTACGAGGGTACGTAGAAACACTCTCCCCTCTTGTTCCTATGCATCTCAATGGATAGAACTTGCGTGTGTGTAGAATTTTTTTTGTTTTCCATGCAACATTTCCCAACATCCGCGGGTTGAATTGGCCCTTTCACTAGCTCCAAGGCACATGACTCGTAAATCTGGACTCGTAGATGGCCCGTGCTAGTGTTCCCCCGGGAGGAGTGGCATCTCCTCGGAGAGTCAGACCACGCGCTGGCATCGCCACTCGGGTTGTAATGGCATGTCCTTGCTCAGACCACAAGTCTATCTCCTCTGAGAGACAAATGAATGCCACCAGATTTTTCTCGGCGATCAACAACACCCGGTCACCCAGGAAACCATTTAGTCCAAAATCTGTTGTGTTTTCGTCTAGGGACCGGCTGGCCACGATTCAGAAACATATTCCGAGTGCTCCAAAAGCACTCGGACCTAGCCGAAAGCTCAGCCCATTTGCCCTATGAAACCTCAACCGATTCGGGGGCTAATGATGAGGTCACCTACTACAGGTACGGTCAAGGACCTATCATCTGGGCCCCACCTAGGGCCCCACACCATCATTGGTGGGTCTTAGGACCACTCAAGCAATCGGATGTGAACATTGGGAGGTCCACTCGGACACCTCAACGGCACTCGGTGACCAGTCTTCAGTCGGCACGACCACCATCAGGGCCCCACACCATCATTGGTGGGTCTTAGGACCACTCAAGCAATCGGATGTGAACATTGGGAGGTCCACTCGGACACCTCAACGGCACTCGGAGACCACTCTTCAGTCGGCACGACCACCATCACTCGGACAAGAGAGGTGAAGGGACGACATGGGAGCTGCAACAGTCGAGGAATCCTAAGTCACCCTTAAACTAGATTCATGGAAACCGTTACTTGTAACTGTTGTAGTTGTGGCGCTTTACACCTGTAATTGCCATAGTTATGAGCATTAAGTGCCCCGGCGACGTGGGAGTATAGGGAGCTGCGGTGCACTTTATATAAGCTGCACTCCTCCTCCTAGGCCGGGGTTAAGCAATCTCTGCAATCATACCCATCAAGAAAACAAAGCCTCAAGGCACGAGATATAGGGCTATTACCTCCTCCGAGAGGGGCCTGAACTCGTTAAAACACTGAGTGTTACACCTGCGCTGCAGCTAGGCTCTGCCTCTCTTTCGTACCCCTATTACTCATTTCAGGATTGTAACCCCGATAACGAGCGCCTATTTCAGTTGGAAATTGGGAAAGAGCCCCGAGACTAGTTCGCCAAAAGAGAAAACTGGCAAAACTCTAGGGGTCGGCCCATGGGCTTTGGACCAGCCTTCCACTAAACCCTCAACCCATGCACACTCCGACGGTCCTTTCAAGGATGCAAACTCGAGGTGGGGAAGCAACCCAGTTAGCATTGGTTGTGTATAGAATTTGGCCTTGTGGCCCAACATGCCACATGTATAACACTTCAATTGCATGTTATCCCAATCATGTCGATCATCCTGCACTATAATAGTGCTTGGCCGTGCAGAAGCATTAGGAGGCTCATTGATACATTGATTAGCCGGGAGTTATGATGACATGAATGTTGGTCAAGCACTGATGGATCGAGAGTGGACAAGCGTTGGAATACCGAGATTTGTCGGTTCCCCGGCACTGCCTCCCGGCGGCGACAACCCGACCATTCTAGCCAACTAGAGACCACTCCTCATCTTCTTCACGATAAAAAATGATCTCCTCTTGACGCCACCGAGGACCATCGTTCCCCCAAAGATTAAAAACCACTTCAAAATCTTTCTTAGAAATTCTACCAGCATTGTAAACTTCAAATCCCAAAGACTTCGAAGCAACCCAAAATTGAAAAGATCGATCCTTCAAGAAGCGAACATGAAAGCCTTGAGGGTACCCACCAAAACAAGCTTGGAGAACCACGCTAACCGTATGAACGTCGAGGCAGAATGTTGCATGACAGAAAGAGACTACCAAGATGAACTCCTTTTGCCAAAACCCCGGTGAGAAAATCATAGGGTGCCCAAACTTCCTCCTCATCTCTGCCTAGAAAGTCTTGCCACGAACAAAGTTGAGCGCGAGGGCAGCCATGCCGTGCTAGCGAATGGTGGTGTGCGGGGCCGGAGTGGCCACCGGTCGTGGAGGAGGTCGGCGGCACAGAGGTCGCCATAGAGTCACCTTGTCAATGTTCCCTCATGAAAAAATTTGATTACATAGTTCGCGAAGCTAGAGAAACCTTTGATTACTATTACATTAATTATGAATGCCGGGTGAGGTCGTTCACGGGTCTTGGCTGGCGATAGCTGTTGCCGGGCATCTTGATTTGGTTTTCTCCTTGTCTTGGGTGGCTTGATGGATAGGCATGGAGGTCTTTTGAACAAAGATCTGCATTCCACCACTGAACCCCACATTGCATCGAATGAGGTTGATCGTCGTTGTTCTTCTTCACGAAGGTTTGCATACCACAACTACGAGGAGTAGTGGCATGCAGCTCTTCTGTTTGCTTGAGCGTGGTCCAGGGGCGACCATGGCACACAGTTGGGTGCGTGACACATTTGTTACGGTACTGACAATCAACATCGGATTCAACTCTCGAAATTATTCCAATAGGTTTAGAAAATTCCATGCCTAACCTAGCTTTCATCAGTCTAGCAGGAAGATTTTTAATGTTGGCACAGATGGCCAAGTGATCAAACTTGATCTGCGTAGGCTGCACATCCACATCAAAATTCTTGAAAAAAAATTACATGCTTACCCACCATCCAAGGCAAGCATTACATGACCCGATAACATTCCATCTAAGAGCCAAACTCTGCGATAAACAAATTGTTTCCTACTGGATGGAACAACAGCCCTCACGGATTGCCCGAAGCTGGCCTCATTGCCATTGTAGTAGTCTGAATATGAAGAACATTGGGAGAAATAACTTTCCCCACCAGAGCACAATCAGGCGCTACAAGATCATTGTCCACATCATCTAGCACCACTAGTTGTGCCTCCCCTACAGTGAGACGAAGATGCTGCATCATGTCCTCGACATGGGAAGAAGACCCCAAACTACCAGCATCAGTCGCAGGATATGGAACAGTCGTCGCCTTCTCTTTGGAAGGAAGCAATTGCTCTAGCGTCACAACACTGCCACCAACAGCCTAAAACGACCATCGAGGCAGCAACTGCCAAGCGTGGTCTCGGCCATCTTGACGATGATAGAATCACGACCAGCAACTGCCAAGCGTGGATAGTGATACAAACGAACACCCCTTGGTTACCCATATCATCACAAAAGAGACTTTTCCACGGAGCAAGACAACGAGAAGAACTGGGGACGGGGGAAAAGAGGAGATCGCAATCACAATTGCAATCCCAGCAGGAGATCATGCCCTAGAGAATGCGAGTCTCCAGAGTGTCCCGAGGCCCTAGGAGAGCGAACATTCGGAAAAGCAGTTATCTCGCTTAGATGGAGTGTGGATTGCATGCATTGGAGGTGGAAGAACATGCCCTACAGCTTGGCACTGGCAATATATCGACCACCATCGTGATCCCATTGTTTTTCTTAAAGTCGTGGCTTCGCTGGACTTGTGGATTTGACATTGCTTATTTGGTTTGCTGGGTTCTCTCAATGATATCAATGTATTGCAAAGATCACATCTTCTTGCTCGGCTTGCTGGTGGAGATGCTCTGGCTTGCAACTACTCCGTCAAATGACATAACTATACCGTGGGGAATTATCTTGCAGACCAAATCTATCCCATTTGTTAAGACCATCAGTAAGAAACAAACTAATTTTGCCCCAAGCACAAGAAGCATGTCGAAAGGATATTGAGAGGGCATTTGGTGTGTTGCAAGCTCGGTTTGCCATTGTTCGAGGTCCTACTCACTTATGGGATAAGAAATTCCTCTCGAATATTATGACTGCATGTGTAATTCTATGCAACATGATTATCGAGGATGGGAGTGATTTAAACTTAGAGTTTTTATATAACAATATTTGTAGCCGTGTTAAGCCTAGCAGGAACCCGAACCAGATCAATGCATTTCTTAAAACCTACCAGCAGATTGAGGAAAAGGACACACACCCAGCTCCGTGATGATCTCATTGAGCACGAGTGACAGTTGTATGGGAAGTAAACTTCCATTTTATTCCTTTGATCTTATTTGCATTCATGTGTGATTTGAACCATTCTCCCCGTTCCAGACCATTCATTATTGTTTTAATTATTCGGATTTGAACATTTTTTGTAATTGAAATTATTAGTTGTATAGTGCTAAAACATTAATAGGTTTGATTTATATTACTGTTGTATTAAGTTTATATTATTCAAAATTATGAATTTGCTGAAACCCAAATAACTGGTTTGTCGTACCGCGTAGCCCTGGACGGTACAGATGCCCTAAATCAGTTATTGGGTATCCAAAATTGGTTTTGTGGGATAGTGTTTTTCAGGATTTGCTAGAGGTGCTTTCTTAGACTAGCCACAGTGGAGAGTAACATATACTAGTAACATATACATATCCCTAGACTATGTTACTACCTTCACAGTGGGTAGTAACATAAGCATGGTAACATGCAAAGCTTCATTTATTAGGTTATAGACCCATATTGCATTGGGACATGTGATGTTACAGTAAGACTGGTCATAGTGGGGAGTGACTTATACTGGTGTCATGCATATGACACTAGTCTAAGTTACTACCTCCATAGTGCAAAATAATATAGTAGTAGTGTCATAGATTGCTTCATTTATTAGCTTATAGACTCATTTTGTCTCGTGAAGTGCTATGTTACAGTAACATATTATGTTACCACAAGCAACTCTTTTCTCATTAAATACTTGCCACATAAGCAAAACTGTCTTGAGATGTGCTAAGTTACTACCTAAGTTACCCCCACTATGGCTAGCCTAACTAGCTAAGTTACTGATACGTCTCCAACGTATATATAATTTTTGATTGTTCCATGCTATTATATTATCTATTTTGGATGTTTATGGGCTTTATTAAACACTTTTATATTAAACACTTTTATATTATTTCTGAGATTGTGTGATGCATATCGTATAATCATACCCATGGATACTTGAGGTGACATTGGAGTATCTAGGTGACATTAGGGTTTTGGTTGATTTGTGTCTTAAGGTGTTATTCTAGTACAAACTCTATGATAGATTGAACGGAAAGAATAGCTTCGCGTTGTTTTACTACGGACTCTTGAATAGATCAATAAGAAAGGATAACTTTGAGGTGGTTTCATACCCTACCATAGTCTCTTCGTTTGTTCTCCGCTATTAGTGACTTTGGAGTGACTCTTTGTTGCATGTTGAGGGATAGTTATATGATCCAATTATGTTATTATTGTTCAGAGAACTTGCACTAGTGAAAGTATGAACCCTAGGCCTTGTTTCATAGCATTGCAATACCGTTTACGCTCACTTTTATCATTAGTTACCTTGCTGTTTTCATATTTTCAGATTACAAAAACCATTATCTACTATCCATATTGCACTTGTATCACCATCTCTTCGCCAAACAGTGCACCTATACAATTTACCATTGTATTGGGTGTGTTGGGGACACAAGAGACTCTTTGTTATTTGGTTGTAGGGTTGTTTGAGAGAGACCATCTTCATCCTACGCCTCCCACGGTTTGATAAACCTTAGGTCATCCACTTGAGGGAAATTTGCTACTGTCCTACAAACCTCTGCACTTAGAGGCCCAACAACGTCTACAAGAAGAAGGTTGTGTAGTAGACATCAAGCTCTTTTCTGGCGCCGTTGCCGGGGAGGTTAGCGCTTGAAGGTATATCTTTAGATCTTGCAATCAAATCTTTTTGTTTCTTGTTTTATCACTAGTTTACTTTATAAAAGAAAATTACAAAAAAATATGGAATTAAGTGTACCTCATATGCTTCATCTTTTTAATATCTATCATGAAAATAAGGATTTCGATAATTGTGCTCAAGTGCTAGAAGAATAATGCATTAGAATGTTTGGCACTAAATATTTGAATGATGAGCATGATTGCAATGTTGTTAGTATGAATTCCTTGAATATCCATGATGCTAATGATATGCAAAGCCACAAGCTTGGGGAAGCTACGTTTAATGAAGATGATATTTTTAGTCTCCCAAGTTTTGATATACAAATTTATAATGATGATAGCATGCCTCCTACTTATGATGATTATATTGATGAAAGTGGGTTTGGAAGAGTGTCAATTTTAGGAAGTAGTAATCCCACTATTTTGGAGGATGTTGAATCTTATTGTGATAATTATGAAAGTGGATTTAGAGAGGTCATGACTTTATTTAGTAATGATTCCACTATCCTGGAAGAGGTTTCAATCGATTATGATGAGAACAAAGTTGCTACCTATAGTCTCCCAAGTTTTGATATACAAATTTATAATGATGATAGCATGCCTCCTACTTATGATGATTATATTGGTGAAAGTGGGTTTGGAAGAGTGTCAACTTTAGGAAGTAGTAATCCCACTATTTTGGAGGATGTTGAATCTTATTGTGATAATTATGAAAGTGGATTTGGAGAGGTCATGACTTTATTTAGTAATGATTCCACTATCCTGGAAGAGGTTTCAATCGATTATGATGAGAACAAAGTTGCTACCTATGATGATTATTGTGATGATACATATGCTATAAAAAGTAGAGATGATTATATTTATAAAACTTCTCATGATTATGATTACCCTTTTTCTGAACATTACTCCTTTAATGTGGAAACAATTTATAGTATTCGAGTCTCTTATGATACTCCCACTATTCCGATTGAGAAGAATTTTGCTTATGTAGAGAGTAGTAAATTTTCTATGCTTGTAGATCATGAAAAGAATGCTTTATGTGATAGTTATATTGTTGAATTCATTCATGATGATACTGAAAATTATTATGAGGGAGGAACATATGCTTGTAGGAATTGCAATAATATCAAGTTTCCTCTCTATGTGTTGAAAATCTTGAAGTTATCCTTGTTTTACCTTCCTATGCAAGTTGATTCTTGTTCCCACAAGTTGTTTGCTCACAAAATCACTATGCATAGGAAGTGGGTTAGACTTAAATGTGCTATTCATATTCTTCATGATGCTCTCTTTATGTTACAATTCTTATCTTTTATGTGAGCATCGTTGAAATCATCATGCCTAGCTAGGGGCGTTAAACGATAGCGCTTGTTGGGAGGCAACCCAATTTTTATTTTTGTTCCTTGATTTTTCTTCCTGTTTAGTAATAAATTAATCATATATCCTCTATTATGATTGTGTTTTTTATGTTTTAATTAGTGTTTGTGCCAAGTAAAGCCTTTAGGACCTTCTTGGGTGATTGTTATTTGATCTTGCTGTAAAAAACAGGAAGTATGCGCTCACGAGAATAATTTTCATTTTTTACCAGAGAGTGATAAAATACCAATTCCAACTGCAGTAGATCAATAAACAAATTTCCTAGGACTTACTAATTTCTCGGGATTTTTGGAGTTACAGAAGTATTCTAAACCTACAGATTACTACAGACTGTTCTGTTTTTGACAGATTCTGTTTTCTATGTGTTGTTTGCTTATTTTGATGAATCTATGAGTAGTATCGGAGGGTATGAACCATAGAGAAGTTGGAATACAGTAGATATTACACCAATATGAATTTAGAATGAGTTCACAACAGTACCTAAGTGGTGATTTATTTTCTTATACTAACGAAGCTTACGAGTTTTCTGTTAAGTTTTGTGTTGTGAAGTTTTCAAGTTTTGGGTAAAGATTCGATGGACTATGGAATAAGGAGTGGCAAGAGCCTAAGCTTGGGGATGCCCCGGATGGCATCCCCTCTTTCTTCTTTGTTCATCGGTAACTTTACTTGGAGCTATATTTTTATTCACCACATGATATGTGTTTTGCTTGGAGCGTCATTTTATTTTCTTTTGTTTTGCTTACTGTTTGAATAAAATACCAAGACCTGAAATTCTTAAATGTTAGAGAGTCTTCACATCGTTGCATAATTATTTTACTACTCATTGATCTTCACTAATATCTTTTGGAGTAGTTTGTCGTTTGCTCTAGTGCTTCACTTATATCTTTTTAGAGCACGGCGGTGGTTTTATTTTGAAGAAATAATTGAACTCTCATGCTTCACTTATATTATTTTGAGAGTCTTTAGAACAGAATGGTAATTTGATTTGGTTATGAAACTAGTCCTAATATGATAGGCATCCAAGATGGGTATAATAAAAACTTTCATATAAAGTGCTTTGAATACTATGAGAAGTTCGATACTTGATGATTGTTTTAAGATACGAGGATGGTAATATTAGAGTCGTGCTAGTTGAGTAATTGTGAATTTGAGAAATACTTGTGTTGAAGTTTGCAAGTCCCGTAGCATGCACGTATGGTAAACGTTGTGTAACAAATTTGAAACATGAGGTGTTATTTGATTGTCTTCCTTATGAGTGGCGGTCGGGGACGAGCAATGGTCTTTTCCTACCAATCTATCCCCCTAGGAGCATGCGCGTAATACTTGGTTTTTGATGACTTGTAGATTTTTGCAATAAGTATGTGAGTTCTTTATGACTAATGTTGAGTCCATGGATTATACACACTTTCACCTTTCCATCATTGCTAGCCTCTTCGGTACCGTGCATTGCCCTTTCTCACCTTCAGAGTTGGTGCAAACTTCACCGGTGCATCCAAACCTCGTGATATGATACGCTCTGTCACACATAAACCTCCTTATATATTCCTCAAAACAGCCACCATACCTACATATTATGGCATTTCCATAGCCATTCCGAGATATATTGCCATGCAACTTTCCACCATTCCGTTCATCATGACACACATCATCATTGTCATATTGCCTTGCATGATCATGTAGTTGACATCGTATTTGTGGCAAGGCCACCATGCATAATTTATCATACATGTCACTCTTGATTCATTTCCCATCACGGTACACCGCCGGAGGCATTCATATGGAGTCATACTTTGTTCTAGTATCGAGTTGTAAATAAATAGAAGTGTGATGATCATCATTAATAGAGCATTGTCCAAAAAAGGGAAGGCCAAAAAAAGGCCAAAAAGGCAAATAAAAGGCAAAATAAAAAATAAAAAATAAAATAAAAGGGACAATGCTACTATCCTTTTTTCCACACTTGTGCTTCAAAGTAGCACCATGATCTTCATGATAGAGAGTCTCTTGTTTTGTCACTTTCATATACTAGTCAGAAATTTTCATTATAGAACTTGTCTTGTATATTCCAACAATGGGCTTCCTCAAATGCCCTAGGTCTTCGTGAGCAAGCAAGTTGGATGCACACCCACTTAGGTTCTTTTGTTGAGCTTTCATACATTTATAGCTCTAGTGCATCCGTTGCATGACAATCCCTACTCCTTGCATTGACATCAATTGATGGGCATCTCCCTAGCCCATTGATTAGTCGCGTCGATGTGAGACTTTCTCCTTTTTGTCTTCTCCACATAACCCCCTCATTATATTCTATTCCACCCATAGTGCTATATCCATGGCTCGCGCTCATGTATTGTGTGAAGGTTGACAAATTTTGAGATTACAAAAGTATGAAACAATTGCTTGGCTTTTCATCGGGGTTGTGCATGATGAGAGCATTCTTGTGTGACGAAAATGGAGCATGACCAAACTATATGATTTTGTAGGGATGAACTTTCTTTGGACATGTTATTTTGAGAAGACATGATTGTTTAGTTAGTATGCTTGAAGTATTATTATTTTTATGTCAATATTAAACTTTTGTCTTGAATCTTATGGATCTGAACATTCATGCCAAAATGAAGATAATTACTTAGAGAAATATGTTAGGTAGCATTCCACATCAAAAATTCTGTTTTTATCCTTTACCTACTCCAGGACAAGCAGGAATTAAGCTTGGGGATGCTGATACGTCTCCAATGTATCTATAATTTTTGATTGTTCCATGCTATTATATTATCTGTTTTGGATGTTTATGGGCTTTATTAAACACTTCTATATTATTTTTGGGACTAACCTATTAACCTAGAGCCCAGTGCCAGTTTCTGTTTTTTTTCCTTGTTTTAGAGTATCGCAAAAAAGGAAAATCAAACGGAGTCCAATTGACCTGAAACTTCACGGAACTTATTTTTGGACCAGAAGAAGCCCACGGAGTATCGGAGATGGATCAGGAGAGTCCTGGGCTGCCCACGAGTGTGGGGGCGCGCCCACCCCCTTGCCTCGTGGACAGCCCGGAGATCCACTAATGTACTTCTTCCTCCTATATATATCCATATACCCTAAAAACTTCGAGGAGCAGAATAGATCGGGAGTTCCGCTGCCAGAAGCCTCCGTAGCCACCGAAAACCAATCTAGACCTGTTCTGGCACCCTGCCGGAAGGGGGGAATCCCTCTCCGGTGGCCATCTTCATCATCCCGGTGCTCTCCCTGACGAGGAGGGAGTAGTTCACCCTCGGGGCTGAGGGTTTATACTAGTAGTTATGTGTTTGATCTCTCTCTCTCTCTCGTGTTCTTGAGGTGGTACGATCTTGATGTATCGCGAGCTTTGCTATTATAGTTGGATCTTATGATGTTTCTCCCCCTCTACTCTCTTTTAATTGATTGAGTTTTCCCTTTGAAGTTATCTGTAACACCCTGGATGTAATTTACCTTATTTGTACTCCAACTCTTGCCGTTTCCGGCACTAAGTTATTTTATTTCATCGTTGTCGGGTTTTTGTCTCCGTGTTTTTTGTTTTTGTCATGCATCTCATATCATGTCATCATGTGCATTCCATTTGCATACGTGTTCGTCTCATGCATCCGAGCATTTTCCCCGTTGTCCGTTTTGCATTCCGGCGCTCCTATGTCCTCCGGTGGTCCTTTCTACCTCTTTTCGTGTGCGGGTGTTAAACGTTTTCGGATTGGACCGAGACTTGTCATGCGGCCTTGGTTTACTACCGGTAGACCACCTATCAAGTTTCGTGCCATTTGAACTTCGTTTGATACTCCAACGGTTAACCGAGGGACCGAAAAGGCCTCATGTGTGTTGCAGCCCAACACCCCTCCAAAGTGGCCCAAAACCCACCTAAACCTCCTCCATCACCTAGAGCGTTCGATCACGATCACGTGGCCGCAAACCGCACCTCATTTGGAGCTTCCTAGCTCCCTCTACCTATAAAAGAGCACCCCTCCCCAAAATTCCGGATCATTTCCCCCCTAAACCCTAGCCCCGCTCCTCTCCGCGCGGCCGGACACGTCCGCCGGCCACCGGACAGACCACCGCCGCCACTTACAGCCCGCCACGTGGCCGGCGCCGACGCCTTACGCCACCGGCCCGCCGGAGCCTGATTCGGGCCCCCGAGAGCCCATCGCGCCACCGCGCCTCCTCGCCATCTCCTCCACCCGCGCGCCACCATCCGCACCGACGCCGGCGCCGACCACCGCCGCCATCCGCGCCGCCACCGTACCGACCTCCGCCATCGTCTTGCCGCGCCAAGTTCCTCTCCTCGACGGCTCCTTCCTCCGGCAAGCCCCGCGGTCTCCTTCCTCTCCGGCGACCTCGAGCCGAAGTCCGGTGATCCTCGATTTCCGTGCAGCCCCGATCTGGATCTGGATCTGAGACGATTCGGTTGACTTTCTTCTCAAACCCTAGTTATTTTGCATATGTTCATCACGCCATAACTTTCTCATCGTAGCTCCGATTCGTGCGTGTAGCATATCAAAATGTTCATCTCGAGGAGTACATCATTTCATCTCATTGCATCATTTTCATTTGAGCTCATCTTGATGCCCGAAATGCTGTTGGAAGAGGGCTATGTGATGATAGTTTCAGATCTGTTTCAGCAAATGCACTTTTGTCATTTTTGCCATGATTAATGTGTGCATGCTATGATCCTGAGCTCTACATGTGTTTTGAAGAATGCCATGTTATCTTTACAGGGGTGTATGCCATGTATTTTTGTGATCTTTGTGGTGACTAGCACAAGCATGTAAAGTAGCTTACTAACTGATGCTGATTTCAGGGACTTAGAATTTCACTAAGTCCTTGCCCTTTCATTATTTTTATGCCATATGTTCATGTTGTTTCCTAGTGATTTGTGTCTCTTTTGAGCATGATAGTAAGGATGTTTTGTAGATAATGTTGTGCTCTATCCATCCATGTATTTGTTTGCAATTATGGAGCACCCTAGCTTTAGTCAATCGAGCTCTACTTTTGCTATAAAATGTTCCTGACAGATTGTTAACATGTTTAGCAATTTTGCCGAGGATGTTGTTGTTGATCCGTGCATGCTATGTTGTAGTTCTTGCCATGTCTAGCTTCTATGCCATGTCTATTTGCTGGGTGTATGCTTAGTTTGTCATGCAATGCCTCGTGGTGAGTGCATCGAGCTCGTAAACATGCCTACTCGTTATCTGTTTTGTCATGTTCCAGTTTTTCACCAAGTCTGAATCTGTTTATGTTTTTGCTATGTTCACATGCTTGCAATTGTATTTTCTGATCCTTTTTGGCTCATGGTCACTAAGGTACTTTTGTTATATGCTTTGAGTATCTTCATTCCATGCCCTGCTTTGCCATGATATGTTCCTGTAGCTTGTAGTTTTCGTGCTCTAAACATTGCTTCCTGAGGATAAATTCCTGACATGCTGTCAATTTCACTAAGTCTGAAACCTGTAACCTTTTGCACTTTTGCCATGCTTGTTTGAACTTGTTAATGAGTGAATTAGCCGTAGCTCAGTGTTCATCTTTTGTCAAGCATCATGAGTGGATCCCTGCCATGTATTTTGTTGTCATGTTTGAGTGCAGTAACTTATTTATCTTGATGCATTTAGATGGTCTCATGCTGATTATCGCAGACCGGTGCCATATTTGTTTTGCTTGCCATTTTCAAATCGTGCATCCGATTCCGGTGATCTTTATATCGATTTCGACCGAAATCAACTCCTCTTTCTAGTGGCACTCTTGGATTTCCAAGTTGAGGCCAGGTTCAATCATTCCTTTCCAAATCATGCATATGCATCACATATCGCATCCCGCATATCATACCATGTTTGCATCATGTTGGTTGAGCATTGCACGTGGTTGATTGTGTTCCCTTTTTGCTTGTTGTTATTGTTTGGGTAGAGCCAGGAGACGAGTACGTGAATGAGGAGCCCGTTGAGTACGCTTACGAGGATCAAGGCAACTCTGAGAACTTTGGAGGCAAGATGACCATACCCTCGAAATCACTTCTATCTTTGCTTGCTAGATGCTCGCTCTTTTGCTATGCCTATGCTACGATACCTACCACTTGCTTATCATGCCTCCCATATTTGCCATGTCAAACCTCTAACCCACCATGTCCTAGCAAATCGTTGTTTGGCTATGTTACCGCTTTGCTCAGCCCCATTTATAGCGTTGCTAGTTGCAGGTGAAGATTGGAGATTGTTCCTTGTTGGAACTTGTTTATTGTTGGGATATCACAATATTATCTTGTTTATCTTAATGCACCTATATACTTGGTAAAGGGTGGAAGGCTCGGCCTTATGCCTAGTGTTTTGTTCCACTCTTGTCGCCCTAGTTTCCGTCATATCGGTGTTATGTTCCCGGATTTTGCGTTCCTTACACGGTTGGGTTATAATGGGAACCCCTTGACAGTTCGCCTTGAATAAAACTCGTCCAGCAATGCCCAACCTTGGCTTTACCATTTGCCACCTAGCCTCTTTTTCCCTTGGGTTTCCAGAGCCCAAGGGTCATCTTTATTAAACCCCCCGGCTAGTGCTCCTCTGAGTGTTGGTCCACCTTGTCAGCCACCGGTGGCCACCAGGGGCAACTCTGGGTTGGCCTACCCGAAGTTTGGACAATCTGAGTGTGCCCTGAGAACAAGATATGTGCAGCTCCTATCGGGATTTGTCGGCACATTCGGGCGGCGTTGCTGGACTTGTTTTACCATTGTCGAGGATGTCTTGTAACCGGGATGCCGAGCCTGATCGGATTGTCTTGGGAGAAGGAATATCCTTCGTTGACCGTGAGAGCTTGTGATGGGCTAAGTTGGGACTCCTGAAAGTGCGTTATATCGACTAGAGGGGGGATGAATAGGCGATTTTTATGAAAGTCTTCAAAACATGGAAGTTTCGAAGACAAACGATAGAAATAAACCTATTACCATGCAGCGGAAGGTAGACTACACTAGGCAAATCATAGTCAAGTATTCAATGAAGTGAAAGCACAATGACCTATAGCAGCTAGGTAGTTAGGATCAGGTAGGAAGATATTATGAAGCCAAACAAAATATGCAGTCACTCAGTGAAGACAAAAGATAGTGCAATCATACAATGACTTCACAAGGACCAACAGTAAGTAAATGGAAGGGAAGGATGGAACCAGTGACTCGTTGAAGCCAATGATTTGTTAGACCAGTTCCAGTTGCTGTGAAAACTGTACGTCTGGTTAGGGCGGCTAGGTATTTAAACCTGAGGACACACAGTCCCGGACACCCAGTCCTGAACACGCAGCTCAGGACACCCAGTCCTCACCGTATTCCCCTTGAGCTAAGGTCACACAGACCTCGCCCAATCACTCTGGTAAGTCTTCAAGGTAGACTCCCAAACCTTCACAGACTTCGTTCACCGGCAATCCACAATGACTCTTGGATGCTCAGAACGTGACGCCTAACCGGCTGGAGGATTCACAGTCCTCAATTGTAATAAGTCTTCAGATCACACAGACAGGAAGACTTAAGTGATGCCTAACACTCTTTGGCTCTGGGTGGTTAGGGCTTTATCCTCGCAAGGAATTCTCTCTCAAAGGCTTCGAGGTGGGTTGCTCTCAAACGAAAAAAGCCATATTCTAACTCTGAGCAGCCAACCGTTTATGGTTTTAGGGGGTGGGCTATTTATAGCCACTAGGCAACCCAACCTGATTTGTCCGAAATGACCCTGGGTCACTAAGGAACTGACACGTGTTCCAACGGTCAGATTTCAAACACACACGGCAACTTTACTTGGGCTACAAGCAAAGCTGACTTGTCCGAATCTGGACAAGATTCACTCTCATGGTCTTCACTCGAAGACATAGGTTTTGGTTAAGCATCACTTCAGTCATTCTGATTGGTTCTCTTGGACCCCACTTAACAGTACGGTGGTTCCTATGACTCAACAAAGAAGAAAAAGAACTACGAAAGATCTACGTCTTCGAGCTCCATAGGCTTCATGCGATGTCTTCTCTTGTCATAGCCTTCAATGTGAATATCTTCACATACCACCTTTGACTTCAATGTCTTCATATATTTTTAGGGGTCATCTCTGGTAGGAAAACCGAATCAATGAGGGACTTCTACCTGTGTTATCCTGCAATTCTCACAAACACATTAGTCCCTCAACTAGGTTTGTCGTCAATACTCCAAAACCAACTAGGGGTGGCACTAGATGCACTTACAATCTCCCCCTTTTTGGTGATTGATGACAAACTTGTTGAAGTTTTCAACGGGGAATATAATATGTGAAATTGTAAAGGATAAGGAATTGTCTTCATAAGTTGCAAGGGCTCCCCCTGAAGATGTGCATATAAGTAATTTGCTTTTGGAATGCAAATGCACATGGCAGGTTGTACTTGTGGAGATCCTCTTCAACTTATGATGACAATTCATTATGCATGGGAAGGTATGTGAAGATAATGACATGCATAATGGAAAATGGACGTCTGCAAAATGATCTAAGTGCGGAGTTTATCGTCGCACATGCGGAATTTATCATCGCATCACAAAGTAGCAAATAAGTAGCAGACGACCATCGAGTTTAAGTGTTACAACTCAAAGAACCAAATGTATCAAAACGAGAGTTGTAAACACTAGGCAAAATATAAAGCAACCGCCCATATGGACCCGCTTGAAGACTATCAAACTCATATGCTTCTCCCCCTTTCGTCAGTAAGGACCAAAAAGGTTTGAAGACATAGATCATCTACTCGTTCCCATGAAGAGAAGGTGAAGCAGCAGGGTCATCGGTGGTGTTCGGCGGTGCAGAAGAACTTGGAGCAATGTCGATGCATGCTGAAGGAGGGGGTGGTGAAGTAGCATTGTCTTCGTCCTCGATCACTCTGGCATTCACAGTTGCCGCAGAGGAAGAGAACTCAGAGTCTTCAAGAGATGGAGTTCGTCGCAGCACTGCCCTTCGGGGAGGTGTGGAGTAAAATTTGAAGTGTTCAGAGAAGCCATCCTCTTGAAGATCATCTTCAGAGCACATAAGCGTCAGCCCTTTCCATGTGCGTCGAGAGGTTTCATGGGCAACAAAGGCATTCTTGGTGGCAAGATTGCGAATGCGGTTAACATCCACCAAGAGGCTTTGCATTTGGCACTTCAGCCAGTCATGATGCCTATCCTGTTTCTGATGAAGAGCCACCAGAAGCTCTCGGTCATTGAGAACACGAGATCGCTTCTTGGGTCGTTGGGCAATAGTGCTTTCGGTGGCTTCAGTAAGGGCACGATGAGGTGCACGTGTAGTTCCAGCCAGAGGATAAACACGAGTGACTGCTTCAACTCCTTCAATGTTCTGAGAGAAACTTTGATGCTCCGCATTCTGAAGACTAAGAGGCTCCTTGGCAGGCTCGGGATAAATGGCTTCAACGGACATATCCACATTAGGCAGAAAGATCCGATGATTGCGAGCAGATGGCTGATATGAGATAGCGGAGTGGAGTTTAATCAGCCGCATTATCCATGGAGCATAGAACTTCAAGCCAAAAAGATCAGAGCCTGATGCAGCAAGTTGGCGGATGAAGAAGTCTTGTGCATTGAAGCATTTTCCATGAAGAATATAGAAGACCAAAGTCTTCATTGCACCTTCCAGCTTGGCATGTGGAGAATGCCCTTTGATGGGCCAGAGAGTTTGCCTTATGATGTGATAGATAGTCCTTGGCAGATACTCAAGGTCTTCAACAAAGAACTCCTTAGGATATGCAGCATCTTGTGGCAAGGGCTTCATCATACTGAGCATCTGACTCATGTTTGGTTCAGGCTTCTGAAAGATGTTCTCCATAGCTTCACTGTGAAGCTGACAGCCAGGTTCATAGAGATCTCCAGGAGTGGGCAGACCAGTGAGCTCAATGATATCAAAGGCTTTGGCTTCATGATGAACATTTCCTGTCATCCACTCCAGGACCCAAGTCTTTGGATCTCTGTTGTAGCCACGTATGTGAAGTGTGGCATAAAATTGAAGCGGCAACTCTTCGTTCCAGTGCTCTTGGTCGGTGACAAAAGGCAACAGTCCAACCTCTTTGAAGCAATCCAGAGCTTCTTCCAGATAGGGCAGACCAGCTATTGCTTCGGTGTCAAGACGCTTATGTAAGAAGATGCGACCTTGATTGTACAGAATGTAGGAGTAATAGCTTCACTGTGGATAGCTCCAGAACCGATCAGAAGATATTCGTTCCCTTGAGTAGGGGTTCTTGGAGCTGTTGAAGAAAGTGTTGTCTGCTTTGAAGCCGTTGACATTGAAGGATCCAGGTGCTGATGCAGGACCTGGAAACCTGGGCAACCTTGGAATTGGCTTCTGTACCTGAGGCCTGTGCTCAACATGATAGTCAAACTGAGGACCAGCAGCAGGCGCACGAACAGGAGCAGTAGCATCATTTGCTTCACTGACTTCTGGCTCATTGGTTGGTGCAGGCTCCACATTTGCTTCAGCCATGACAACGTCATTGGCTTCATTTGTTTTGGTGGTGGCAGCCTCAAGATTCTCAACCTCCACTTGATGAGCTGGAGGGTCGGTCGCAGTCACGTTCTCCTCGAGAACAGCTTCTTGGTGAGATGAGGGTGTAGCAACTCTTGGGGTTTCTTCTTCATCGGCTGATGCAGCCGGAACATCTTCAGCAGCTTTAGCTTCAGATTCAGAGACTGGAGGCCTTGATCCTTTGCGAAGCCTGCGTAACGCTGGCGACGCTTTTGGAGAAGGAGTTGGCTGGGCCTCAAGGTCATCTTCTTCTTGTTCTTGTGGGTGATCAGCCCATGATGCATCCTGAGCAATTGGCGTCAGAGGACGACCAATGCTGATGAGTTCGTTGTGCGTAAGCACAGGCGATGATACCTGTTGGTGCTCGATCTGAGGAAGAACTGCATCATCTTCAACATGGTCATGGTGACCAATGTCTTCAGTAGCAGTGGGATCAGTTGCTGGAAAGTCTTCAGCTTCATGAGCCTTTGTGGAAGCAGGCTCATGGACAGTTAGTTGGCGCTCTTGATGTTTAGCGGCAGGGCGAACCATGGAGATGGGTTCAACAATTAAGGGCTCTGTGGGAGCAGCCCGTTCCTTCTTGGTCTTCCGCTTCTTCTTGGAGGGAGCAGCATCAGAGGCTTCAGAATGTTTCCTCTTTCTGGCTTCAGCCTCAGTAGTCCTTGTCTTCTTCAGTTCTAAGCGGTAGACCTGGCTTTTGGCTTCAAGCCAGTCATGCTGGTTGGGAAGACAATGGGATGTGCTTCCTGCCTTGGTGCGTCGGGTTCGGCCATAGCGGGCTTCTTCTTCTGCTGCTGTGCAGCCATCCTGGGGTCGATGCCAGGACGACCAAGGGCCTTGCACTTCTTAGCCTCATTGTAGGCTTGCACACTCTTGTCAGCCAGGACCTTCATGCGCTCACGAGAACCTTGAGCTTCTGCACGTTTCTTGAGAAAGGCTTCTTTGAGCTCGTGCAACATAATCTTGAAATTTTTCACCTCTTGCACGCTGAGTTTGGCCATATGCTTCTTGAACTGAGCTTTCTCAAAGTCAATCTTTTGCTTCAGTTCGATGATGCGCTGAGCTAGAGCTAGCTCTGAAGCTGGCGCCATGGAAGGCGACACTGAGGCCAATTGGAAGTTGCAGATCTTCGAAGCTGAGGTTGGGCGTGTCAAACCACTCGTCAATGAAGTTGTGGATGATTGCCACATCAAAGAGAGGCAGATCATTGAAGATTTCTGCTTCTTCTTTGCTCTTGATCAGTTGCTCAAGAGCATCATCTGCAAGATCTTCATCACTGGATAGATCAATGGCATTGTTGCGCAGAATAGCAGCAGCAGTCAGTTCTTGGCTGGTGTGTGGCAGAGGCATCTTGACTTTCTGGGGCTTGGAGATGCATGACAGATCTTCAGACTGCACACTGTCTTCAGGAGGTGCAGTAGCCAGTGGCTTCGCACGTGAGATTTTTGGTGCTGAGGCAGGCTTTGAAGCTTTAGGCCGCTTCAGTTTCTTTGGCTTCGGCGCTGCAGGCGCTTCATCTGATTCAGCGTCATCTGCAGGCTCATCCACGACTGTCCCTTGAACCACGATATGAGTGATGAGACCATCCAAGTTGTAGAAGGGCCCAACAAGATTGGGTTCAGCTTCGCGGGTGCCATCGGCATGGGGAGCAGAGGGACCAGGGTTGAAGTCTAGTCCCAAAGACTTCTTGTTCTGCTTTGCCGAATTCTGGGCAAACTGGAAGTTGCGCTTGAACAGATTGTCGTCTCGACACCATAGCAGTGACGATGGGTCAGCATCCGCAGGCTGTGGTCCACGGACCATGCAGGGATAGAAGCTTTGTTCAATGGCTTCATCTCTGGACCTGGGTTGAAGATTTTTGTATAGGATGTCTCCCCAAGGTCGCTTGATGGCATTTTTCTCAGCATATTCCTTTGTCACAAATCTGTACTTGAACCACTGTTCTGCCCAATATCGTCGAATCCATTGGATTCGTGTCTTGCGCTGATTGTAATCCTCTTCAGGATCTGTCTTGTAAAGCTCTGAGAGGTCATCAGGCAAATCTCTTGATGTTCCCCCACGACGCTGTCTGCCACCCTTCCTTGCTGATTTCTCTGCAGCCATGAACTTCAAACTGAATGGCTTCAACACGTTCAAAGGCTTTAAAGGCTTTCGCTTGCTGGACAAACAGGAACTGGCTTCGGAGAATTTATATGATACTGTAAGAATTCTGCAAATGAATGCAGACTATGAGAACCAAGGGATTCTCCCACGGACATGTACCTGTGACAGCATTAAGGTGCGAGGGAAGGGGAAGAGGTCATATGCATTCTCAGAAGATTTTGAAGATAAATAAGTTTAGAAGACATTGACCTCATCATGCGAAGACATTCACTCATAGATAAGGAGTTGGTTCCAGATTTGTACGAATCACAGACCAGTACAAGTGAGGAATCTAACTACTTTGTGAAGCATAAGTGAACATACTAGGCATAATATGAGATGCAGTATGAAGTGGATCCAACATGTGTGAACAAAAACCACTTGTGGTAGAAAGTGAAGAATCTGTAGGATCAAAGGGGCCGTAAAAAGGAGGTTTTATTTACCACACAAGGAACTGCTAGACGGAGTGGAAGAGGAGGCCGAGCAGTTCGATCGTCCGTGCCCTAACTTGGCGATGGAGGACACCTACGGCGATGGCGGAGAAGACCATGTCCGCGGTCGGCGTGAAGACAGCGTCGGAGAGGTTGCGGCAGCTAAGCGCTTCGTCGTCGGCGTCGTCGAGGGCTAGCGGTGGCGCTAGGGTTCGTGCGAGAGTGAAAGAAGAGATAATGACTGTGGTGTGGCGTGTATTCATAGGGACAGGGGCGGCTCAGTGTTATTACACAGGTGCCCCTGGCGATTCACATCTGAGGAACACGTGGCCATCATGAAGCATATGGGAGGTTGTTCCACGTCCCACGCACGCCTGGATTGTCGGGTGGTCGTTCCCACTTCTCCAGGTTTCAGGTGAAGGAATTAGCATTGAAAGCGGACTTAATGTTTGTCTCTGTATCTTCTGCTGACAAGGATGCAGAGAAGACATTTGACAGTTTCAAAAGAATGCATACGATTTGGAGAGATAGAGTTTGAGATAGAAAGCATAGATAAGTTAGGGTCCGATCACATTCACTTAGTTCAAAAGATTCAACAAGAAGACATAGCTATAAGTGAATGATGTAGAGGACAGAACACTAGTGTATATATATATATATATAATCAACATAGTGAAGATAATCATGAAGACATGTTGAGATTGAAGCCAAACCAAATGTGAAGACATAGGAAATGTAACGCCATGAGTGAAACACTTCAAACAGAACATTTGGTGGTGGCGTTACCCACTGTATGGGAAGTATTAGACCCAGACATGGCGCACAATTATCGTGGCGCTCCGAAGTCAAATTCCTCATTAATGTATTCACACTTAGAATGCATGTCTTCATTGATTGAAGATATACTTTGCTTCGTGTGTTGCACATCTAAGTCATCAATATGCATAAGTGTTAGGATGTTTGCCTGATCACAAGACATTTGAGGATTCCAAGATATTTAGCTCACACCGTAACTTGCAAAATCTCTTCTCATCCAAGGGCTTGGTGAAGATATCTGCCAATTGCTCTTCAGTGTTGACGTGTATGATATCAATATCTTCCTTCACAACATGATCTCTGAGAAAGTGATGACGAATCTCAATGTGCTTTGTCTTCGAGTGCTGAACTGGGTTGTTGGCAATCTTGATGGCGCTTTCGTTGTCGCAGTAGAGTGGCACTTGCTTTAGATGAATGCCATAGTCTTTGAGTGTTTGCTTCATCCACAGAAGCTGAGCGCAGCAAGATCCAGCAGCAATGTATTCAAATTCAGCAGTGGAGAGATATACACAGTTCTGCTTCTTTGAAGACCAACATACAAGTGATCGTCCCAGAAAATGACATGTGCCTGATGTAGACTTGCGATCAACCTTGTCACCAGCATAATCAGCATCCGAGAATCCAACCAGATCAAACTCTGAGCTCTTTGGATACCATAATCCTAGAGTTGGGGTGTAAGCCAAATATCGAAGAATTCGCTTCACAGCTAAGTGATGCGATTCCTTTGGTGCCGCTTGGAATCGAGCACACATGCAAACACTAAGCATAATATCTGGCCTAGATGCACATAGATAAAGTAAAGAACCAATCATGGAGCGGTATACCTTTTGATCGAACTCTTTACCATTGCCGTCGGGACCCAGATGATGTTTGGCTGGCATTGGCGTCGTGAAGCCTTTGTAGTCTTGCATACCAAACTTCTTCAGGCAATCTTTGAGATACTTCTCTTGAGATATAAAGATGTCGTTGCGTTGCTGTCGTATTTGAAGACCAAGGAAGAACTTCAGCTCTCCCATCATGGACATCTGGTATTGCTCTTGCATCATATATCCAAATTCTTCACTGTATTTCTGATTGGTGCAGCCGAAGATAATGGCATCCACATATATTTGGCACACAAATAGTTCACCATCATATGTCTTCGTGAAGAGAGTGGGGTCGAGGGAACCAGGTGTGAAGCCTTTGCTCTTCAGGAAGTATTTGAGTGTGTCATACCAAGCACGAGGGGCTTGTTTGAGGCCATACAGTGCCTTGTTGAGCTTCTATACCATGTCAGGATGCTTTGGATCTTCAAAGCCAGGCGGTTGTGCAACATACACTTCTTCTTCAATCTTGCCATTGAGAAATGCGCTCTTCACATCCATTTGATATAGAAGTATGTTATGATGATTTGCATAGGCCAGCAGTATGCGTATGGCTTCAAGTCGAGCCACGGGAGCAAATGTTTCATCAAAGTCAATCCCTTCCACTTGAGTATATCCTTGAGCAACGAGACGAGCTTTGTTTTTGACAACTTGACCATGCTCATCTTGCTTGTTGCGATATATCCATTTGGTGCCTATTATATTGTGCTTCCGAGGATCAGGACACTTAACCAGTTCCCATACATTATTCAGCTCAAACTGTTGAAGCTCTTCTTGCATAGCTTGAATCCATTCAGGTTCCATGAAGGCTTCTTCAACTTTCTTGGGTTCTGTTATTGAGACGAATGCGAAGTGCCCACAGAAATTTGCTAGCTGTGTTGCCCTTGAACGAGTGAGCGGACCGGGTGCATTGATGCTATCAATTATTCTCTCAATCTGCACTTCATTGGCAACACGAGGATGTACAGGGCGAAGATTTTGCTCTTGCTGATCATTGTCATTGTTAGAGGGATTGTCTTCAGGCTGAGCATTGTCTTCAGGTTGATCAGGTGCGGAGATGATAAGTTCCTCTTCAGGTTGAGCTTCACAGGGTATGATTTCTCTAGTTCCCATAAGTTTGATTGATTCACTGGATGGAACTTCATCTAGCACATTTGGCAGGTGCTCTCTTTGTGAACCGTTAGTCTCATCGAACCGCACATCCACTGTTTCAACCACTTTATAATGAAAGAGATTGAAGACTCTGTAGGAGTGCGAATCCTTTCCATATCCAAGCATAAAACCCTCATGTGCTTTTGGTGCAAATTTTGAAGTGTGATGTGGATCCTTGATCCAGCACCTGGCGCCAAATACTCTGAAGTAACTGACATTTGGCTTCTTGCCAGTAAGGAGCTCATAAGATGTCTTGTTCAGAAGCTTGTGAAGATAAACACGGTTGATTGTATGGCATGCAGTATCAATGGCTTCAGGCCAGAATTTTCTTGGAGTCTTGTATTCATCAAGCATCGTTCGGGCCATCTCAATGAGTGTTCTGTTCTTGCGTTCGACGATGCCATTATGCTGTGGCGTGTACGGAGCTGAGAATTCATGTGTGATGCCCAAAGTATCAAGGCCAGTGTTCTTGAATTCAGTGCCATTGTCACTTCTGATGTGCTTTATCTTGGCGCCATAGTTGTTCATTGCTCGATTGGCGAAGCGTCTGAAGACATCCTGCACTTCAGTCTTGTAGAGGATTATGTGCACCCAAGTATATCTAGAATAATCATCAACAATGACAAAGCCATAGAGACAAGCAGTAGTAGTAAGAGTTGAGTAATGAGTGGGACCGAAAAGATCCATGTGGAGTAGTTCGAAGGGTCGAGTCGTTGTCATGATTGTCTTCGAGGGATGCTTGGCCCTCGTCATCTTTCCTGCTTCACAGGCACCGCATAAGTGATATTTCTTGAACTTGACGCCCTCGATGCCTATGGCATGCTTCTTCTTTGCAAGGGTGTGGAGGCTCCTCATGCCAGCATCCCCTAGCCTTTGATGCCAGAGCCAGCATTCTGAAGCTTTTGCTAGAAGACATACGGCAAGCTGTGGTCCTGCTGAGAAATCTACCACGTACAAATCATCTTTCCGATACTCTTCAAACACTAGAGACTTGTCAGATTCCATTAGAACAAGGCAACGATATTTTCCAAACATCACAATCATGTCTAAATCGCAAAGCATTGAGACAGACATTAAGTTGAAGCCAAGGGATTCAACAAGCATGACTTTATCCATGTGTTGATCCTTTGAGATTGCAACTCTACCTAGACCCAATACCTTGCTTTTGCCAGTGTCAGCACATGTGATGTGACTTTTGTCAGATGGACGTAAAGTTGAGTCCATGAGAAGGCTTTGCTTGCCAGTCATGTGATTGGTACACCCACTATCAATAATCCATTCTGAAGTTACTAGTGTCGTACCCTACAGTGCAGTTAGGGGGGTAGGCTTCACGAAGAGAATTGTGAAGCAAAAACATTTGACGAACTAGTGGGTTATGAAAGCTTAGATCAAGATTTGGACTGATAGGGCGAGTAGCAAGCGATTCAGGAACAAAGTACATAATAAGACCATTTGGGCATTTGATATTGCGCCCTACAAGATGTTTAAGGTCCCCAGCAATAGCGTCAGACGATTTTGGTTTTCTGCTGGAGACCCTTCCCTGCAAAAGAGAGTTAAGCTTTCTTAGCCACCCACATCTTCAAGGGTGGCTTAGAAGCAATAAGTCTAAGTGCAGCATCTGAGAACTTTGGCTTTGGAGCCCTAGCAAAAAGTCTTGCAGGAGGAAAATAGTACTCATAAGAATAAGCAGAATAGTTCTTGGTCTTTTGAACATGGCGGTTTGATGAACCGCGCTCATATTCATAGGCCTGAGTATGGCTTCCCTGCAAAACATTTGCGTTAGTTTGACTCCGGTGAGTCCTCTGTCTTTATGAAGCCTTTGGGACGTATGAAGCCTGTGGTCTGGGGTTTGTCTTCTTCACCTGTGGTGTCATGATGACATTCACAGGAAGATTCTCCAAACACCTTTTCGGCACCCAGATCTTCTTCATAGGCGGTCCATTCCTGTAGTTAGTACCAATATACCTGGCAAACACTTCACCATTCTGATTCTTAAACAGTTTATAGTTTGCATCAAAGGATTCATCAATAATGATGGGATTGGCACAAGTGAAGCCAGATAGGGTGGATGGATCCGCTGAAGGTTCCTTTGCAGCAACCCATGTGGTTTTGGGGTACTGCTCAGGTTTCCAGTAAGAGCCATCAGCATTCATTTTCCTTTCGAACCCAACACCCTCTTTCCTAGGGTTTCGGTTCAGGATCTGCCTTTTGAGGACATCACATAGTGTCTGATGCCCTTTGAGACTTTTGTACATCCCTGTTTCAAGCAGTGTCTTCAACCTAGCATTCTCATCAGCAATAGTAGTGGTATCCTCAGCGGAGGGGTTAGTTACCACATCAACAGTTGAAGATATTGCAATAGTAGCAGCAGTAGAACATTTAGCAACAGAGGTAGCGTTATCACGCTCAATGCATTTAAGACATGGTGGTTCAAATCCTTCCTAAGCGGAACTGATCTGTTTGGCGCGAAGTGACTCGTTTTCCTTTTGAAGATCTTCATGAGCCGCTCTCAATTTCTCAAGATCTTGCTTCCTTTGAAGATAATCATAGGAAAGCCTTTCATGAGTTGTTGAGAGTGTTTCATGATGACTTTCAAGTTCCTCATACTTAACATGAAGATTTTTTATGTCTTTAATTAAGGACTGAGATCGAGTCATTTCAGCGTCTAGCAGATCATCGCTTTTGTCTAACAGTTTTTGAATATGTTCCATAGCTTTCTGTTGTTCAGTTGCAATTTTAGCAAGTGTTTTGTAGCTGGGTTTGGAATCACAATCAGAGTCATCTTCACTAGATGTTTGATAGTGAGTAGTGCGTGTGTTTACCTTGGCACCGCGTGCCATGAAGCAGTAGGTAGGAGCGGAGTAGTCCTTGTCATTTGCATCGGTGTCGGTGATGAAGTCGTTGTCTTCAGTGTTGAGGATGGACTTGGCAACGTATGTTGTAGCCAGGCTCGCAACGCCAGAATCGGACTCCTCCTCAGACTCCACCTCCGCCTCCTCAGAAGCAGACTCCTCCTCTGAATCCATTTCCTTGCCAACAAACGCACGTGCCTTGCCAGATGAGCTCTTCTTGTGTGATGAAGACTTGGAGGAAGACTTGGAAGAAGACTTTGAGTATTTCTTCTTCTTCTTCTTGTCGTCAGAGTCATACTCCTTGCTCTTCTTCTTCTTGTTGTTCTCATTGTCCCACTGCGGACACTCGGAGATGTAGTGGCCAGGTTTCTTGCACTTGTGGCATGATCTTTTCTTGTAGTCATAAGCAGAAGCTTCATCATTCCTTGAGCTTGATCATGAAGACTTTCTGAAGCCTTTCTTCTTGGTGAATTTTTGGAACTTCTTCACAAGCATAGCAAGCTCCTTTCCAATGTCTTCAGGATCATCAGAACTGCTGTCGGATTCTTCTTCAGATGTGGAGACAGCTTTTGCCTTCAAGGCACGAGTTTGCCCATAGTTGGGACCGTAGATGTCTCTTTTCTCATAAAGTTGAAACTCGTGTGTGTTGAGCCTCTCAAGTATGTCAGACGGATCGAGTGTCTTGAAGTCAGGACGTTCTTGAATCATCAGGGCTAGGGTGTCAAATGAACTGTCAAGTGATCTTAGGAGTGTCTTGATGACTTCATGCTTGGTGATCTCAGTAGCGCCGAGGGCTTGAAGCTCATTTGTGATGTCAGTGAGTCGATCAAACGTGAGCTGGACATTCTCATTGTCATTTCTCTTGAAGTGGTTGAAGAGGTTGCGAAGGACACTGATTCTCTGATCTCTCTGGGTTGAGAGCCTTCGTTGACCTTGGAGAGCCAGTCCCAGACTAGCTTAGATGTTTCCAAAGCACTCACGCGGCCATACTGTCCTTTGGTCAGATGACCATAGATGATATTCTTGGCAGTAGAGTCCAGTTGAATGAACTTCTTGACATCAGCAGCAGTGACACCTTCTCCAACCTTGGGAACGCCGTTCTTGACGACATACCATAGGTCGACGTCAATGGCTTCAAGATGCATGCGCATCTTATTCTTCCAGTAGGGATATTCAGTTCCATCGAAGACGGGGCACGCAGCGGAGACTTTAATTATCCCTGCAGTCAACATAGCTAAAACTCTAGGTGGTTAAACCGAATCACACAGAACAAGGGACTACCTTGCTCTGATACCAATTGAAAGTGTGTTATATCGACTAGAGGGGGGTGAATAGGTGATTTTTATGAAAGTCTTCAAAACGTGGAAGTTTCGAACACAAACGATAGAAATAAACCTATTACCATGCAGCGGAAGGTAGACTACACTAGGAAAACCATAGTCAAGTATTCAATGAAGTGAAAGCACAATGACCTATAGCAGCTAGGTAGTTAGGATCAGGTAGGAAGATATTATGAAGCCAAACAGAATACGCAGTCACTCAGTGAAGACAAAAGATAGTGCAATCATACAATGACTTCACAAGGACCAACAGTAAGTAAAGGGAAGGGAAGGATGAAACCAGTGACTCGTTGAAGAAAATGATTTGTTAGACCAGTTCCAGTTGCTGTGACAACTGTACGTCTGGTTAGGGCGGATAGGTATTTAAACCTGAGGACACACAGTCCCGGACACCCAGTCTTGAACACGCAGCTCAGGACACCCAGTCCTCACCATATTCCCCTTGAGCTAAGGTCACACAGACCTCGCCCAATCACTCTGGTAAGTCTTCAAGGTAGACTCCCAAACCTTCACAGACTTCGTTCACCGGCGATCCACAATGACTCTTGGATGCTCAGAACGCGATGCCTAACCGGCTGGAGGATTCACAGTCCTCAAGTGTAATAAGTCTTCAGATCACACAGACAGGAAGACTTAAGTGATGCCTAACACTCTTTGGCTCTGGGTGGTTAGGGCTTTATCCTCGCAAGGAATTCTCTCTCAAAGGCTTCGAGGTGGGTTGCTCTCAAACGACAAAAGTTGTATTCTAACTCTGAGCAGCCAACCGTTTATGGTTGTAGGGGGTGGGCTATTTATAGCCACTAGGCAACCCGACCTGATTTGTCCGAAATGACCCTGGGTCACTAAGGAACTGACACGTGTTCCAATGGTCAGATTTCAAACACACACGACAACTTTACTTGGGCTACAAGCAAAGCTGACTTGTCCGACTCTGGACAAGATTCGCTCTCATAGTCTTCACTCGAAGACATAGGTTTTAGTTAAGCATCACTTCAGTCATTCTGACTGGTTCTCTTGGACCCCACTTAACAGTACGGTGGTTCCTATGACTCAACAAAGAAGAAAAAGAACTACGAAAGATCTAAGTCTTCGAGCTCCATAGGCTTCATGCGTTGTCTTCTCTTGTCATAGTCTTCAATGTGAATATCTTCACATACCACCTTTGACTTCAATGTCTTCATATATTTTTAGGGGTCATCTCTGGTAGGAAAACCGAATCAATGAGGGACTTCTACCTGTGTTATCCTGCAATTCTCACAAACACATTAGTCCCTCAACTAGGTTTGTCGTCAATACTCCAAAACCAACTAGGGGTGGCACTAGATGCACTTACAACTCCCCTGCAGGGATTTGAACTTTCAAAAGTCGTGCCCGCGGTTATGGGCAGATGGGAATTTGTTAATGTCCGGTTGTAGATAACATGAAACTTAACTTAATTAAAATACACCAACCGCGTGTGTAATCGTGATGGTCTCTTCTCGGCGGAGTCTGGGAAGTGAACACGGTGTTGGAGTAATGCTTGACGTAGGTTGTTCTAGGATCACTTCTTGATCATAGTTGTTCGACCGTGCTTTTGCCTTCTCTTCTCGCTCTCTTTTGCGTATGTTTTAGCCACCATATATGCTAGTCGCTTGCTGCAGCTCCACCATCATACCTTTGCCTTACCTATAAGCTTAAATAGTCTTGATCATGAGGGTGTGAGATTGCTGAGTACCCGTGACTCACAGTTTACTTCCAAAACCAGATGCAGGGACCGATGATACCGCTCTAGATGATATGACCGAGCTCAAGTGGGAGTTCGATGAAGACTCTCATCGTTACTACGTGTCTTTCCCAGATGATCAGTAGTGGTGCCCGGTTGGGGCGATCGGGGACTTTGTCGCATTTGGGGGTTGATCTTTATTTTGGTTCCGTAGTCGGACCTTGAGTGTATTGGATGAATGTAATGACTTATTTATGTATTTCTGTGACTTGGCGAGTGTAAGCCAACTATGTACCTTTCCCCTTTATTTATTTACATGGGTTGTTGTGAAGATTACCTCACTTGCGACAATTGCTTTCAATGCGGTTATGCCTCTAAGTCATGCTTCGACACGTGGGAGATATAGCCGCATCGAGGGCGTTACAAGTTGGTAATCAGAGCCTTCCCCGACCTTAGGAGCCCCCTGCTTGATCGAATCGTTGGCGTTGTTGAGTCTAGAAAAATGTTTTGAGTCATTTAGGATTATATATATCGGAGAGTAGGACTTCTTTTTACTCCTCAGTCCCTTCGTCGCTCTAGTGAGACATCCTAACATAGAGTTTTGACTCTTCTCTTCTCAAATTTCACTAAAAAAAATTTAGGATCACGCGGGTATCTTGGAATCGTTCCGATGGTTTTGTGACGAGAACATTGTTCTTGGTGCCTCCTGAGATTTAGGGGTTGTGGCAGTGTCCCGGGGAGTTGAGCTCCGATGTGTTGTCGTCACAATTTTATCGTTGAGATTCTGGAATACCTGAGTTTTGCCGACATCGAAAATCTCTTTTATGCAGTTGTTGGTGAGATAACCTCGATGCCACCCAGTACTGGGGCAGGAGTTCGGGAGTATTGCCATAACTCGTATAATGGATGCTTTTCGAAGGTTGAGGTAAATGATTTCTGAAGGTTTCTTGGTTATGTGTTGAAGGATGGATACAGCTGGATGTAGGATTTGCTAGCTTTGGGTGAGATATTATGCTTCCCCTGTATCCCCAACACCTTATTGCATAACCGGAAAGGTTTGGGAGTTTCATAGGTGGGAATTCTTGCAGCTCTAGTTCTTCTTCCGCGGATATTTGGTTTGGGATTGGGTAATCCTCACCAAGTATTTGCTCTTGTCCATACCTTGTTGTTTTATTCTTCTACATCTATCTAAGTGGCTTCTCAATTTATGGAAATGTGACCATTTCAATTGGAATTCATTCGTTCATTTTGTTCGGATGTGAAGACTTTATGTTGCAATTTCAATCCGTTTGATTCAGCTTGAATATATGTCTATCAAGATGCTAACGGATGTCACCCTCTTCAGGATGGCTCCTGCTAAGGGTCAGAATCAGAATCAGGATCCGCCACCACCACCTCCACCTCTGGAGGCATGGCAAGCTGTGATGGCCGCTACCAATGCAAACACATAGCTGATCATGCAAATTCTGCAAGAGTGTAACCAAGGCCATGGCAACAATCAGAATCAGTTTGCTACACTCAACCGGTTCCTTGTTAACCAGCCAAAGACCTTCAGCAACTGTGTCGAGGCCTCAGACGCTGATGATTGGCTCGTGGATATATGCAAGCATTTCGAGTGCAGCAACGTCAGGCCTGAGGACTTTGTCAAGTTTGCCTCCTTCCAACTCAAAGACCAAGCTGCAGAATGGTTTCAGCAATACAAAGATTCCAGAGGAGGTCGTGTGATTACCTGGGATGAATTCCGTCAAGACTTCAAAGCTCATCACATTCCTCAGAGTGTTGTTGAGAGCAAGCGTGAGGAATTCCGCAACTTGAAGCAAGGCAGCTTGTCTGTTTACCAGTATAACATTCTGTTCCAGAGGCTCGCTCGTTTCGCCAAGCAAGACGTCCCTGACGAGAAGAGCATGATTTATTAGTTCAGGGGTGGCCTCAGAGAAGATATCCAACTAGCTCTCGTCCTTTTTGAGCCAAAGAAGTACGATGAGTTCTACAATATGGCAACGAAGCAAGAGACTGCTCAACTCAAGTGCGATGCTTCCAAGAAGCGAGTCAAAGATGCAACTCCTTCTTCCTCAACTCAAGTGGCTTCTAAGCAGCAAAAGTATTGGCTGCCTCCTCCTCCGTTCCGTCAGCCTTATCAGCAGAAGAGCAAAGGTGGCAGTGGATCTTCCCCCCCCCCCAACCCAGGCTTTCAGAACAAGACTTCGTCTCAAGCTCCAAGATCAAGTGCTCCGTATCACTGTCTGCTCTCGGAGGTCACGTGCAACAAGTGTCAGCAGAAGGGTCACTATGCTAACAAATGCTTCAATCAGAGGCACCTTCCTCCTCCTCCTGTGAGATCTGCCAGTACCGCAGTGGTCAAGCATAACCCCAAGTATGCCAAGGTCAACTTGATGAATGCAGCTCAGGCAGAGGACTCGTCAGATGTCATCATGGGTAACCTTCCTGTTAACAATATTCCAGCGAAAGTTCTCTTTGACACTGGTGCATCGCATTGTTTCATCTCGAGACCTTTTGCATCTAAGAATGAGTTGTCTTCTCAAGTTTTGCATAAACCGTTAGCAGTTGTCTCACCGGGTAAATGCTTGCTCGCAAACTACGCGGTTCCGGATATTTCTATCATGATGGGCGACTTCAAGTTTCTGGCTTCTCCAATGGTCCTTGGTAACTCGGATATTGATCTTATTCTCGGAATGGACTGGCTTTCTAAGCACAAGGCTCAGCTTGATTGCGTTGCCAAGCAGATTCAATTGACTCATTCGTCTGAGGATGTAATTGTCTTTGCCGCAAGGGATGATACCATTCGTCTGTTTTCTCTTAATGAGAAGGGTGAGCTGGATGCCATCTCTCAGATTCCGGTCGTTTGTGAATATCAAGACGTCTTTCCAGAAGAGCTTCCAAGAATGCCTCCACACCGGCCAGTTGAATTCGTCATCGATCTTGAGCCTGGCACGGAATCTGTTTACAAACGTCCTTACAAGCTTGGACCTGAAGAGTTGAAGGAGCTGAAGAAGCAACTCGATATTCAAGAGCGAATGGGTCTCATCCGACCTAGTTCTTCTCTGTGGGGGTGTGGAGTTCTTTTTGTGAAGAAGAAGGATGGAATGGACCGACTTTGTGTCGACTACCGTCCACTTCCCAACATCAACGAGTTGTTTGAACAACTCAAAGGTGCTCAAGTTTTCTCCAAGCTTGATCTCCGTATGGGCTATCATCAGATTCGCATTCGTGAAGAAGATATCCCCAAGACAACATTCAGAACAAGCTATGGTTCATATGAATACACTGTCATGTCATTCGGCCTCGTCAATGCTCCTCCGACATTCTCTCGCATGATGAATTTCATCTTCAACGCCTACACAAATGACTTCGTCTTGGTCTACCTCGATGACATTTTGGTCTTTTCCAAGAACAAGGAAGATCATGCCAAGCACTTGCGTTTGGTGCTGGATAAGCTCAGAGAATATTAGTTCTATGCCAAGTTTTCAAAGTGCGAGTTTTGGCTCAATGAGGTTCTCTACCTTGGGCATATCATCTCTGCCAAGGGCATAGCGGTTAGTCCTGAGAAGGTGTCCGCAATTGTGAATTGGGAACCACCTCAGAACGTGAAGCAACTCCGCAGCTTCCTTGGGCTTGCAAGCTATTGTCGAAGGTTCGTTGAGAACTTCTCTAAGATTGCGAAGCCTCTTTACAACCTTCTCCAGAAGCACGTCAAGTACGTCTGGTCTCGTGAATGTGACATCGCTTTCAACACCCTGAAAGAGAAGTTAGTCACTGCTCCAGTTCTGACTCCTCCTGATGAATCCAAACCATTCGAGGTCTTCTGTGATGCTTCCTTTCAAGGTCTTGGTGCAGTGTTGATGCAAGAGAAGAAAGTTGTGGCCTATACCTCTCGCCAGTTGAAGCCCAACGAAAAGAACTACCCCACTCATGACCTCGAGTTGGCGGCAGTTGTGCATGCTCTTTTAACTTGGAGACATCTCTTATTGGGAAGAAAGGTGGACATCTTCAGTGACCACAAGAGTCTCAAGTACATCTTCACTCAGCCTAATCTCAACCTCAGGCAGACTCGTTGGGTCGAAATGATTCAAGAGTATAATCCGAGTATCGAATATACTCCAGGCAAGGCCAATGTAATTGCTAACGCATTGAGCAGGAAGGCTTACTGCAACAGTCTGATTCTCAAGCCTTACCAACCCGAGCTTTGTGAAGCTTTCCGCAAACTCAATCTGCAAGTTGTTCCTCAAGGTTTCCTCGCCAACCTCCAAGTCTCTCCTACTTTGGAAGATCAGATTCGTGAGGCTCAACTTCTTGATGCTATGGTGAAGAAGGCGAAGATTGGGATTGCCAAGAGTCAACCCACGTACAAGTGCTATCGCCTTGATGACAAGGATACTCTATTCTTCGAGGATCGCACTGTTGTGCCTAAAGGTGACCTTCATAAAGTCATTATGAATGAGGCTCACAATTCACTCCTCTCTATCCACCCTGGAAGTACAAAGATGTACCATGACCTCAAGCAGTCGTATTGGTGGACTCGAATGAAGCGCGAGATTGCTCAGTTTGTGAATGAATGTGATGTCTGCAGAAGAGTGAAGGCAGAACACCAATGACCAGCTAGTCTCCTCCAACCTCTTGCCATTCCAGAATGGAAGTTTGACCACATTGAGATGGACTTCGTGACTGGATTTCCAAAGTCCAAGCGTGGCAATGATGCTATCTTCGTTGTCATCGACAAACTCACTAAAGTGGCTCATTTCCTTCCTATCAAAGAATCTATCACAGCAGCTCAATTGGCAGAGCTATATACCTCCCGGATTGTCTCTCTGCACGGCATTCCGCAGTTGATATCTTCTGATCGTGGCAGCATCTTTACCTTGAAGTTTTTGGATTCTTTTCAGAAGGCCATGGGCACCAACATCCGTTTCAGCACAGCTTTTCATCCTCAAACTAGTGGCCAAGTCGAGCGTGTCAATCAAATTCTTGAAGATATGCTCAGGGCTTGCATCATCTCCTTCGGTATGAAGTGGGAGGATTGTCTTCCATATGCCGAGTTCTCCTACAACAATAGCTTCCAAGCGAGTTCGGGCAAGGCCCCATTTGAAATTCTCTATGGCAGGAAGTGACGTACTCCTCTTAACTGGTCAGAGACTGGTGAACGTCAACTTCTTGGCAATGACTTGATCACAGAGGCAGAAGAGATGTGCAAAGTCATTCGTGATAATCTCAAAGCCGCGCAATCGCGCCAGAAGAGTTACTATGATAGAAAGCATCATGACTTGGCTTTCGAGATTGGAGACCATGTTGTCGGGACCCCGATTCTAAGTCACACCGATCTAGCATGTAACACCTCATATCACTTTGCGGCCTCACGCACGGTATCCCCACGGGTGTCGCCTTACCATGGCCCGGGACCGTTTGCGCCTTTTGGCTCACGTATATGATAGTGTCGCTAGCATCCATATGACAGAGAACCCGGGCCTACATGGCTAGTCGTGAACCCAAAGCGGCACTAACCTATGGGGACAGGCATACATGAATCACATCGAGCATGTCAGTCAACAGCGTATGAATCCGGGCTGTAGCACTGCGCTAACAGGACTCTGGAAGTCACCGCGTGACATTTCCCCGAAGGGACAGACATAGGAACGAAGTGGAACACATGCCGGCCGGTCAAGTGTTCTGAGAAGTAGTGCTGGGCTAGCAGGACTCCGGTGAACCGGGCTGTAGCGGACTACTATGGCTCAAGGAAGCACTAGACTACATTTCCCCATAAGAGAGGCTGCCAAGGACAAACAACTAGATTGTCGGATCCCATACATAGCAATACACGTCACACGTACGCATAACATGCAAGTATGTGAGGTACAACATGGCATCACAACATAACGCAACTCATATAGATAAAGGCTCAGAAGAGCCACATAGCATAAATACAAACAGGGGTCACATGACCCATCATTCAGAGCATACAAGCAACGGAAGCATTACATGTCTGAGTACAGACAACTACAAAAGAAAAAGGCCGAGAAGCCTGACTATCTACAAGTCCCTCCAAGGTACAAGGATCGTAGCCAAAGATCGTAGCTGAGGTAACAAGCTACTCGTCGAAGTCCAAGCGGTACTACTAGTGAGACAGATGTCTCATCTGCAAAACATAAATAAAGCAAACGTGAGTACAAAGGTACTCAGCAAGACTTACATCAGATCCTATCATACATGCATTTGTATCAAGAAGGTAATGTGGGGTTTAGTTGCAGCAAGCCAGCTTTGACTCAGTGGCTATCCTGTTCTACGACAATGAGAAACTTCTTTGAGATGAGGCAGCGCACACGAGTCCACTAATCACCACATCAATACACTACTATGGATTCATCCCCGTATCTCCTACGAGAAGGCCATCCATAGCACTCACACTTGTCTTGAGCATTTTAGAGTATCACTTTAAGTTGTCTATGTACCACGTAAGCATCCAAGAAGTCCATAACCGAGGACACGGCTATTCGAATAGATCATGATAACCCTGCAGGGGTGTACTTCATCAAACACGCACTCACCACTTATCACCATATACCCGTCATGTATCTCGGCAATCTTCAAGCGGAAGCCTGGCGAGGGTGTCAGCCATGACCTGACTAACCACACAAGACTCTAGTCGAGGTTTATCACCTATTTGGGTTCCATCCGCAAGGAGATCCGGCCGAGGTTTCGCTCACGGCCCCAAACGATGTGTACAGGGTTCCCGAGCCCACCATCCGGGTGCCACTCGGTACACCGGGCCACGTGTGCCTAGTCTGTCCCAAGTCCACCTTGCCAGGTGCCACTCGGTAGAAAAATAGCACTACCTACAAACACCAGAAACTATTTTCAACTCCTGGACAGAGTTCAAGGCGGTTAATAAGTCGAGAGAGCTTGGAGCGCCCGGAGCCCAATGTGTGGTAGTAGCTAGTCATTGGACAACTTACACAGAACTCAGTTCTTAAGGACGGTCCCAATGAGACAACCCACCATGTACTCCTACATGGCCTCTCACCGCTACCTTTACCAAATCGTGTTCACACGCTTAACTCTCAGCACCAGAACATATCATAACACTCCAATTCATTCCCGATGAATCATACCTGACACAACTCTAAGCAATAGCAGGCATGGCATGGTAGAACACAACATGGCTCAAACAACTCCTACACATGCTAGTGGGTTTTAACTATTTACTGTGGCAATGACAGGTCATGCAGAGGAATGGGTTCAACTACCGCAGCATAAAGTAGCAGTTGAATCGTTGTTGTCCTAATGCAAAAATGAGAGCAGGAGCGAGAGAGTAGGATTTTATCGGAATGAACATAGGGGGGGTGCTTGCCTGGTAGATCAACCGGGGGGGCACTACTCCACTGATAGGTACTCTCGAACACTCTCCGGAGCAAGGACCTATCGAGAAGGAACGGTGTCGGAAATCAAACACAAGCATATGCAACATTATGATGCATGAACATGGCATGAGTATGTGATGTTGTTTGAGTTAATGCATCTAGCATTTATTTGGTTGAAGTCCATTTGAACCAAGGGTTCAAATACAACTCCAAATTAAGTTCTTAAATATGCCATAAGTGTGTTTTCATATATACAGCATGTATAGATGGTTTGTCATGCATGAAAATGGTACAGATGGATAGATTGAATTTTTCTGATAATTTTTCATATATAAATTATTTCAATCTGAGCTATGGTTGAATTTCTATGAATTTTTGAAGTTTTGAACATTTTCTGGAATTTCCTGTTTAAAAATAATTCCAGAAAAAGAATAACTGCGTCAGCATTGCGTCATGCCTGCGTGAGCAGGTCAACGGAGCTGACCAGGTCAAACGTGACGTGTGGGGGCCACACGTTAGTGACCGGCTAGTTAACAGGGGGTTAGTTTATCCTAATTATAGGATTAGTGGCGCAGGGGCCCACTGTCAGTGTCAGGTTTAGTTAAATGGTGATTAGCCTTAAGCTAATCACCTGACCCATGGGGCCCACCTGACGGGCCCACGAGGTCAAAGGGGTCAAACCCCACCGGCGTTTAACCGCCGGCGAGGCCGAACACGACGGAGGGCTCAGGAAACGCCCTCCGGCGACCATTTAGGCGGCGGAGATCACGGACGAGGAGCTGGAGCTCGTCCGCGTCGTTTGGAGCAAGCGGGAGGCTGTAGGGGTGCCTGAGCTCGTCGGAAACAAGCTCGAGGCGGCGGCCGGAGCACGGCTTCGGGCGAAAAACGGGCTGCGGGGCACGGCAGGAACTGCGGAGGCCCTCTACGGCCTCCTGGCGTCACCAGGAGCACGGTGACACGTGCGGGAGCGGCTGGCTCAGCCTCTGGCCACGATGGCGCCATGGCCGGTGGCGATGAGGTCTCGGGCGCGGCAGCTGAGCTAGCTAGGCAGGGCAAACGAGCACGGGGAGGCGGGGCAAACGAGCACGGGGAGATCGTAGACGTCGTCAGCGAGCTCGGGGACGCGTTGAGGTCGACGGTGTGGCGATGGGGATCCACGGCGGCCGGAGATGAAGACGACGACGATGGAGGCACTCCAGGGCCTCCGGAGGCGCGTGGCTGGACGAGGAGGTAGACGCAGACGTGGCGGGGCTTCTGGACACAACAGCGAGGCGAGGGAAGTCGGTGGCTACGGCAACGGTGAGTGGCGGCGACGGCAGCGCTCGCGAGGGTCGAGAGAGAGGGATCCAGGGGAGGAGGGAGAGCGAGAGAGAGTGAGAGAGGTCCGGGGCGACGCGTGGCGACGTTCGGGACGGCCAGGGCATCTGGGGAGAGGCCAGGCAGGCAGGTGGCGTGGCCGGACGCGTGGCCGCGCGCGCCGGGCGTGTGCCCCTGTCCTCCTGGCGCGAGGAAGGGGACGACTGGCACTGCCAGTCGGCTGGGCCGTCCTGTTGGCCACTGGGCCAGGCCAGGCTGCACAGGGAGGTAAGTGCAGGTGGGTTTTCTTCCCTTTTGCTTCTATTTTGTTTTTGTTTTCTATTTTCTGACATTTGTTTTGATTTAATAAAAAATACTAAATCATTTTATTTTATTCTGTAAATTTTAGTAGGGACTAGTTGGACCACTCCAAAGCCCCTCACCAAAATTCAGAATTATTGGACAATATTTTATATATAATAAAATATTTATCCAACGCAAATAATTACTGGATTAATTCCAGATGTCCAAAATAAATATTTATGAGCTCCTAAAAATATTGGTTTGATTTTTACCTCTCACCAATATTTTCAGAGAGTAACATGAACATTTTCCTGGACCTTTTTGGAGAAATTTTTATTTGGATTATTTCCAGAAATGATTTCTGAGGGTTTCACAAATCCCCATTTCAAATTTAAATGGAATTTAAACATGATGCACAACTGACTAGCTGGTCTAGGTCATACCAGAACTGGGGATGTGACAACTCGCCCCCACTCGAAGAAATCTCGTCCCGAGATTCAGGAGTCGGCGGGAAGAAAGCGGGGTACTCAAGTCGAAGACGATCTTCACGCTCCCAAGTAGCTTCTCTCTCGGAATGATGAGACCACTGAACCTTGAGAAACTTGATGTTATGACGTCGAGTGACACGCTCTGCTTGTTCAAGGATGCGAACAGGGTACTCTCGATATGTGAGGTTATCTTGGAGATCAAGCGTTTCATGGTCCACTCCGCGGATGGGATCCGAGAAACAACGCCTGAGTTAAGAGACGTGGAAGACATCATGAACTCGAGAAAGATGTGGTGGTAGTTCCAACTGGTAGGAAACCTCTCCTCGTTTAGCGAGAATGAGAAAGGGACCAATGTAACGAGGAGCCAACTTGCCCTTGATACCGAATCGATGGGTACCCTTCAAAGGGGTAACCCGAAGGTAAGCTTTGTCGCCAATTTCATAAGCCACTTCCTTATGACTATGGTCATACTGGCTCTTTTGACGAGATTGGGCTGTTTTCAAATTCTCACGAATGATGCGAACTTGCTCTTCTGCCTCCTGGATCATATCCGGTCCGAAGAATTGTCTTTCACCGGTTTCTGACCAGTTCAAAGGTGTTCGACACCTTCGTCCATACAGAACCTCAAAAGGAGCTTTCTTGAGGCTGGATTGGTAGCTGTTGTTATAAGCAAACTCGGCGAAGGGAAGACACTTCTCCCAATCCATACCGAATGAGATAACACAAGCTCTAAGCATGTCTTCAAGAATCTGGTTGACCCTTTCCACCTGACCACTTGATTGAGGGTGGAAAGCGGTACTGAAGGAAAGATGGGTGCCCATGGCAGTTTGGAAACTCTCCCGGAAATGAGAAGTGAAAAGACTACCACGGTCTGAATTGATCTCTAGTGGAACACCATGAAGTGACACTATTCGAGAAATATATAAGTCAGCGAGCTGACTAGCAGTGATACTCTCTCGAACAGGTAGGAAGTGAGCCACTTTGGAAAGACGATCAATGACTACGAAGATAGCATTATTCCCTCTCTTGGTCCTGGGAAAACCGATGATGAAGTCCATACCAACTTTATCCCATTTCCACGCAGGAATAGCTAAAGGTTGAAGGGTGCCAGCAGGTCTCTGATGCTCTGCCTTCACGCGACGACAAACGTCACAGTTAGCAATAAATTGAGCAATTTCTCTCTTCATTCTAGTCCACCAGAACCTCTGGCGTAGGTCCTGATACATCTTAGTACTACCGGGATGAATCGTGAGAGGAGATTCATGCGCCTCCTTAAGGATTAATTGTCGAAGATGTTGATTCTTGGGAACCACCAAGCGACTCTCAAAGAAAACAACACCACGATCATCTATAGAGAAACTACCACCAACTCCTTTGTTAATGTTTCTCTTGATCCGGGAAATTCCCGTATCCTGCTTCTGAGCAGAGATGATTTGATCCACAAGAGTAGGTTTCGCCACCAAGGTAGAAAGGAATCCGTGAGGAGCAAGGTGGAGGTTAAGTTTACATAATTCCTCATGGAGAAGTGGTTGTCCCTGCTGCAACATGAGATTGTTGCAATAGGACTTACGACTTAGCGCATCAGCCATGACATTCCCCTTGCCTGGGGTGTAGGTAATCCCTAAGTCATAATCTGAGATCAACTCCAGCCAATGTCTTTGCCTAAGGTTCAAATCTGGTTGGGTGAAGATATATTTGAGACTCTGGTGATCGGTGTAAATCTCGCAACGTTTACCAAGAAGGTAATGTCGCCAGATCTTAAGTGCATAGACTACGGCTGCAAGCTCTAGATCATGTGTAGGATAATTCTCCTCATGTGGATGCAACTGTCGAGATGCATAGGCAATCACATGGCGATCTTGCATAAGAATGCAACCTAGTCCCTGTCGTGAGGCATCACAATAGATAACAAAGTCCTTAGTGAAATCCGGTGGCACAAGTATGGGAGCAGAAGTCAAGCTTCTTTTCAGTTCCTGAAAACTGTGCTCACACTGTGGGGACCACTCAAACTTTTTATCTTTCTTGAGAAGTTCCGTGAGAGGTTTGGCCACTTTGGAGAAGTTCTCAACGAATCAGCGACAATAACTGGCTAGACCAAGGAAACTCCTAACTTGCTTAACTGTTTCAGGCGGAGTCCAATCAAGAACGGCCTGAACTCTTTCGGGATTGACAGCAATGCCCTTACCAGAGATTACGTGGCCGAGATAGGTCACTTCTGGCAACCAAAATTCGCACTTGGAGAACTTGGCATAATGAGCTTTCATCCAGTCCATACCCAAGATGATGTTAATATCCATAGACTTGAGGGCTATAAGTGACGCAAGGAATACAAGTCTGTCAACAAGGATTTCATTACCATGGCTTATTCTGGTAGTTTTCCATCTAGACCCTGGAGTTTGGATTTCAAGTGGAGTTGGCATATCGCAAAATGACATGTCGTGCAAACGAGCATAGCCTTCAGAAATGAAGGAGTGAGATGCTCCGGAATCGAACAGAACCGAATCTGGATGGCAATTGACAAGGAGGGTACCAAGAACGAAATCCGGATCATCATGAGTGTCTTTAGCTGAGACGTGATGCACACATCCACGTTCAGTGGGAGCTGACTTGACACTAATCATCTTGCGTGATGGCTTACCACGACCAACAGACTTCTCAGGCTGGGGTGGAGCATAGTTGGTTTCAGAGCAGTCACGTGCAAGTGTCCTGGCTCTCCGCATGTGAAACAAGTCCCTGAAGTAGGACGTGGACCCGCATTGACAAGCGGTCTACCAATAGGCCTGGGTGGAGCATGTAACTGAACTGGGTGAGGCGCCACATAAGATGGCCTTGGCGAATATCCGGGTGGAAGAGCGGAGTTCGGAACCCAAATCCGGCGCTTTTGCGAACTAGAACTGGAGAAAGAAACCAAATCACGGGTGTGCTTACGAGACTCCTCGTAAGTGAGCTAAGCTGTCTCCGCATTAATGGCCTTGTTCACAAGAGCCTGGAATGTATTGCAATGATGCAAGTGGAGATCACGACGCAACTTGGGGTTGAGACCCTTCCGGAATCTAGCCTGCTTCTTGGCGTCTGTGGACACTTCTTCTGTAGCATAGCGGGCAAGGTTCTCAAATTCTCTACTGTAAGCATCAACAACCATCTTACTCTGGGTGAAACTACAAAACTCTTCTCTCTTGCGGTTAATGAGAGCCTGAGGGATGTGATGCTCGCGAAAAGCCTCAATGAAATCTCTCCAGGTGGTTATCTGGCCAGCTGGAAGCATAGCCTCATAGTTCTGCCACCAAATACTAGCAGGACCTTCTAGGTGATATGCAGCATAGATGACCTTGTCACCTTCAGCTACGTTCGCAGAACGCAGCTTGTGAGTGATACTACGAAGCCAGTCATCTGCATCGAGTGGCTCAATGGAATGATGGAAGGTGGGTGGTTTCAGACAAATGAAATCATGAATGGACACAAACTCTTTGCACCGATGTGCGGTGTTCTCCTCGATACATGCTAGCAAGCGGTTAGACTCATGCTTGTTCCTCTCAACCTCTAACATGAACTCTGCCAATGAAGACTGGTCGGGAGGATCCTCATCCCTACCATCTCCGTGGTTCCGGCTACAAGCAACAGAACTTCGGTTAACCGGCAACATCCTGAAGAACGAAACCAAGGAAAACAAGGATGGAATCAGCATCAACTATAGGATGCAGAAGGTAGCACAGGAATTTAGTATCTCTCAAACTCCTAGGACAATTCCGGCATCATAATGGCAGTAAAATGCTCGAAATGAGACATTCTGCCAAAGACGGGGTAGCATCATACTCAACATCATCACTTAAGGTTCTGGGATATTGCTAATCAGGCTACACCGGAGGTACTCAAACTGGGATATGACTCAGATCAACCAAACCTTAGAGACTACGGAGTAGTAACACGTGATCCTGATAGACAAAAGAGGAAGCCTAGCTCCTTAACCCCGTAGGAAAGATAGGATGACTCAGATCAGAAGGCATGAGGTATAAGGAGTAAAAAGAGCCTTACGTTCCCTTCCACAATCAATTCCCTTACATAACTAAAGAATTTCTAGACTCAACTTCGACCAGGCTGGCTTGGTAATCCTACAGGCAGTCAGGCTCTGATACCAAAGCTGTCGGCACCCCGATTCTAAGTCACACCGATCTAGCATGTAACACCTCATATCACTTTGCGGCCTCACGCACGGTATCCCCACGGGTGTCGCCTTACCATGGCCCGGGACCGTTTGCGCCTTTTGGCTCACGTATATGATAGTGTCGCTAGCATCCATATGACAGAGAACCCGGGCCGACATGGCTAGTCGTGAACACAAAGCGGCACTAACCTATGGGGACAGGCATACATGAATCACATCGAGCATGTCGGTCAACAGCGTATGAATCCGGGCTGTAGCACTGGGCTAACAGGACTCTGGAAGTCACCGCGTGACATTTCCCCGAAGGGAAAGACATAGGAACGAAGTGGAACACATGCCGGCCGGTCAAGTGTTCTGAGCAGTAGTGCTGGGCTAGCAGGACTCCGGTGAACCGGGCTGTAGCGGACTACTATGGCTCAAGGAAGCACTAGACTACATTTCCCCATAAGAGAGGCTGCCAAGGACAAACAACTAGATTGTCGGATCCCACACATAGCAATACACGTCACACGTACGCATAACATGCAAGTATGTGAGGTACAACATGGCATCACAACATAACGCAACTCATATAGATAAAGGCTCAGAAGAGCCACATAGCATAAATACAAACAGGGGTCACATGACCCATCATTCAGAGCATACAAGCAACAGAAGCATTACATGTCTGAGTACAGACAACTACAAAAGAAAAAGGCCGAGAAGCCTGACTATCTACAAGTCCCTCCAAGGTACAAGATCGTAGCTGAGGTAACAAGCTACTCGTCAAAGTCCAAGCGGTACTACTAGTGAGACAGATGTCTCATCTACAAACATAAATAAAGCAAACGTGAGTACAAAGGTACTCAGCAAGACTTACGTCAGATCCTATCATACATGCATTTGTATCAAGAAGGTAATGTGGGGTTTAGTTGCAGCAAGCCAGCTTTGACTCAGTGACTATCCTGTTCTACGACAATAAGAAACTTCTTTGAGGTGAGGCAGCGCACACGAGTCCACTAATCATCACATCAATACACTACTATGGATTCATCCCTGTCTCTCCTACGAGAAGGCCATCCATAGCACTCACACTTGTCTTGAGCATTTTAGAGTATCCACTTTAAGTTGTCTATGTACCACGTAAGCATCCAAGAAGTCCATAACCGAGGACACGGCTATTCGAATAGATCATGATAACCCTGCAGGGGTGTACTTCATCACACACGCACTCACCACTTATCACCATATACCCGTCATGTATCTCGGCAATCTTCAAGCGGAAGCCTGGCGAGGGTGTCAGCCATGACCTGACTAACCACACAAGACTCTAGTCCAGGTTTATCGCCTATTCGGGTTCCATCCGCAAGGAGATCCGGCCGAGGTTTCGCTCACGGCCCCAAACGATGTGTACAGGGTTCCCGAGCCCACCATCCGGGTGCCACTCGGTACACCGGGCCACGTGTGCCTAGTCTGTCCCAAGTCCACCCTGTCGGGTGCCACTCGGTAGAAAAATAGCACTACCTACAAACACCAGAAACTATTTGCAACTCCTGGACAGAGTTCAAGGCGGTTAATAAGTCGAGAGAGCTTGGAGCGCCCGGAGCCCAATGTGTGGTAGTAGCTAGTCATTGGACAACTTACACAGAACTCAGTTCTTAAGGACGGTCCCAATGAGACAACCCACCATGTACTCCTACATGGCCTCTCACCGCTACCTTTACCAAATCGTGTTCACACGCTTAACTCTCAGCACCAGAACATATCATAACACTCCAATTCATTCCCGATGAATCAGACCTGACACAACTCTAAGCAATAGCAGGCATGGCATGGTAGAAGCACAGCATGGCTCAAACAACTCCTACACATGCTAGTGGGTTTCAACTATTTACTGTGGCAATGACAGGTCATGCAGAGGAATGGGTTCAACTACCGTAGCATAAAGTAGCAATTGAATCGTTGTTGTCCTAATGCAATAAATGAGAGCAGGAGCGAGAGAGTAGGATTTTATCGGAATGAACAAGGGGGGGTTGCTTGCCTGGTAGATCAATAGGGGGGGCACTGCTCCACTGATAGGTACTCTCGAACACTCTCCGGAGCCGAGAAGGAACGGTGTCGGAAAATCAAACACAAGCATATGCAACAATATGATGCATGAACATGGCATGAGTATGTGATGTTGTTTGAGTTAATGCATCTAGCATTTATTTGGTTGAAGTCCATTTGAACCAAGGGTTCAAATACAACTCCAAATTAAGTTCTTAAATATGCCATAAGTGTGTTTTCATATATACAGCATGTATAGATGGTTTGTCATGCATGGAAAATGGTACAGATGGATAGATTGAATTTTTCTGATATTTTTCATATATAAATTATTTCAATCTGAGCTACGGTTGAATTTCTATGAATTTTTGAAGTTTTGACAATTTTCTGGAATTCTCTGAATTATTTAAAATAAAAATCATTATTGCGTCAGCATGCATCACAGAGCCTGCGTCAAGTAGGTCAATGGAGCTGACTAGGTCAAACCTGACGTGTGGGGGCCACACGTTAGTGACCGGCTAGTTACAGGGGGTTAGTTTATCCTAATTATAGGATTAGTGGCGCAGGGGCCCACTGTCAGTGTCAGGTTTAGTTAAATGGTGATTAGCCTTAAGCTAATCACCTGACCCATGGGGCCCACCTGACGGGCCCACGAGGTCAAAGGGGTCAAACCCCACCGGTGTTTAACCGCCGGCGAGGCCGAACACGGCGGAGGGCTCGGGAAATGCCCTCCAGCGACCATTTAGGCGGCGAAGATCACGGACGAGGAGTTGGAGCTCGTCCGCGTCGTTTGGAGCAAGCGGGAGGCTGCGGGGGTGCCTGAGCTCGCTGGAAACGAGCTCGAGGCGGCGGCCGGAGCACGGCTTCGGGCGAAAAACGGGCTGCGGGGCACGGCAGGAACTGCGGAGGCCCTCTACGACCTCCTGGCGTCACCAGGAGCACGGTGACACGCGCGGGAGCGGCTGGCTCGGCCTCTGGCCACGATGGCGCCATGGCCGGTGGCGATGAGGTCTCGGGCGCGGCAGCTGAGCTAGCTAGGCGGGGCAAACGAGCACGGGGAGGAGGGGAGAACGAAGTAGAGCTCACGGGGAGATCGTAGACGTCGTCAGCGAGCTCGGGGACGCGCTGAGGTCGACGGTGCGGCGATGGGGATCCACGGCGGCCGGAGATGAAGACAACGATGATGGAGGCGCTCCAGGGCCTCCCGAGGCGCGTGGCTCGACGAGGAGGTAGACGCAGATGTGGCGGGGCTTCTGGACACAACAGCGAGGCGAGGGGAAGTCGGTGGCTACGGCAACGGCGAGCGGCGGTGACGGCAGCGCTCGGGCGGGTCGAGAGAGAGGGATCCAGGGGAGGAGGGAGAGCGAGAGAGAGTGAGAGACGTCCGGGGTGGCGCGTGGCGATGTTCGGGACGGCCAGGGCATCGGGGGAGAGGCCAGGCAGGCAGGTGGCATGGCCGCACGCGTGGCCACGCGCGCCGGGCGTGTGCCCCTGTCCTCCTGGCGCGAGGAAGGGGACGACTAGCACTGCCAGTCGGCTGGGCCGGCCTGTTGGCCACTGGGCCAGGCCAGGCTGCACAGGGAGGTAAGTGCAGGTGGGTTTTCTTCCCTTTTGCTTCTATTTTGTTTTTGTTTTCTATTTTCTGACATTTGTTTTGATTTAATAAAAATACTAAATCATTTTATTTTATTCTGTAAATTTTAGTAGGGACTAGTTGGACCACTCCAAAGCCCCTCACCAAAATTCAGAATTATTGGACAATATTTTATATATAATAAAATATTTATCCAACGCAAATAATTACTGGATTAATTCCAAATGTCCAAAATAAATATTTATGAGCTCCTGAAAATATTGGTTTGATTTTTACCTCTCACCAATATTTTCAGAGAATAACATGAACATTTTCCTAGACCTTTTTGGAGAAATTTTTATTTGGATTATTTCCAGAAATTATTTCTGGGGGTTTCACAAATCCCCATTTCAAATTTAAATGGAATTTAAACATGATGCACAACTGACTAGCTGGTCTAGGTCATACCAGAACTAGGGATGTGACACCATGTCTACCTCCGCGTCTCCCCAATGAAAGGTACTCGTCGCTTCGGTATCAAAGGGAAGCTTGGCCCTAGATATGTGGGTCCTTTCAAGATCGTCAGCAAGAGAGGCGATCTCGCCTATCAACTTGAGCTTCCCTCCAAATTTGCAAACGTGCACGACATGTTTCACGTGTCTCAACTCCGCAAGTGCTTCAAGACTCCTGACCGCACCGTCAACTCCGAAGACATTGATCTCCTAGAAGACCTGTCTTATCGTGAGCACCCAGTTGCTAATATTGAAGAAACTAAGCGCAAGACTCGCAACAAGTCTATCAAATTCCTGAAAGTCAAGTGGTCACATCATTCCGACCGTGAAGCCACCTGGGAACGCGAGGATCACCTCCGTTCTGAGTACCCGGAGTTTTTCCAGTCCTAGATCTCGGGATGAGATCCTTTCGTAGTGGTGGAGTGTTGTAACACCCCGGATGTAATTTACCTTATTTGTACTCCAGCTCTTGCCATTTCCGGCACTAAGTTATTTTATTTCATCGTTGTCGGGTTTTTGTCTCCATGTGTTTTTGTTTTTGTCATGCATCTCATATCATGTCATCACGTGCATTGCATTTGCATACGTGTTCGTCTCATGCATCCGAGCATTTTCCCCGTTGTCCGTTTTGCATTCCGGCGCTCCTATGTCCTCCGGTGGTCCTTTCTACCTCTTTTCGTGTGCGGGTGTTAAACGTTTTTGGATTGGACCGAGACTTGTCATGCCGCCTTGGTTTACTACCGGTAGACCGCCTGTCAAGTTTCATGACATTTGAACTTCGTTTGATACTCCAACGGTTAACCGAGGGACCGAAAAGGCCTCGTGTGTGTTGCAGCCCAAAACCCCTCCAAAGTGTCCCAAAACCCACCTAAACCTCCTCCATCACCTAGAGCGTTCGATCACGATCGCGTGGCTACAAACCGCACCTCATTTGGAGCTTCCTAGCTCCCTCTACCTATAAAAGAGCACCCCTCCCCGAAATTCCGGATCATTTCCCCCCTAAACCCTAGCCCCGCTCCTCTCCGCGCGGCCGGACACGTCCGCCGGCCGCCGGACAGACCGCCGTCGCCACTTATAGCCCGCCACGTGGCAGGCGCCGCCGCCCCGCGCCACCGGCCCGCCGGAGCCCGATTCGGGCCCCCGAGAGCCCATCGCGCCACCGCGCCTCCTCGCCATCTCCTCCACCCGCGCGTCGCCATCCGCACCGACGCCGGTGCCGCCCGCCACCGACACCGACGTCGGCGCCGACCACCGCCGCCATCCGCGCCACCACCGCACCGACCTCCGCCGCCGTCTCGCCGCGCCAAGTTCCTCTCCTCGCCGGCTCCTTCCTCCGGTAAGCCCCGCGGTCTCCTTCCTCTCTGGCGACCTCGAGCCGAAGTCCGGCGATCCTCGATTTCCATGCAGCCCCGATCTGGATCTGGATCTAAGACGATTCGGTTGACTTTCTTCTCAAACCCTAGTTATTTTTCATATGTTCATCATGCCATAACTTTCTCATCGTAGCTCCGATTCGTGCGTGTAGCATATCAAAATGTTCATCTCGAGGAGTACATCATTTCATCTCATTGCATCATTTTCATTTGAGCTCATCTTGATGCCCGAAATGCTGTTGGAAGAGGGCTATGTGATGATAGTTTCAGATCTGTTTTAGCAAATGCACTTTTGTCATTTTTGCCATGATTAATGTGTGCATGCTATGATCCTGAGCTCTACATGTGTTTTGAAGAATGCCATGTTATCTTTACAGGGGTGTATGCCATGTATTTTTGTGATCTTTGTGGTGACTAGCACAAGCATGAAAAGTAGCTTACTCACTGATGCTGATTTCATGGACTTAGAATTTCATTAAGTCCTTGCCCTGTCATTATTCTTATGCCATATGTTCATGTTGTTTCCTAGTGATCTGTGCCTCTTTTGAGCATGATCAGTAAGGATGTTTTGTAGATAATGTTGTGCTCAATCCATACATGTCTTTGTTTGCAATTATGGAGCACCCTAGCTTTAGTCAATCGAGCTCTACTTTTGCTATAAAATGTTCCTGGCAGATTGTTAACATGTTTAGCAATTTTGCCGAGGATGTTGTTGTTGATCCGTGCATGTTATGTTGTAGTTCTTGCCATGTCTAGCTTCTATGCCATTTTTATTTGCTGGGTGTATGCTTAGTTTGTCATGCAATGCCTCGTGGTGAGTGCATCGAGCTCGTAAACATGCCTACTCGTTATCTGTTTTGTCATGTTCCAATTTTTCACTAAGTCTGAATCTGTTTATGTTTTTGCTATGTTCACATGCTTGCAATTATATTTCTTGATCCCTTTTGGCTCATGGTCACTAAGGGACTTTTGTTATATGCTTTGAGTATCTTCATGCCATGCCCTGCTTTTCCATGATATGTTCCTGTAGCTTGTAGTTTTCGTGCTCTAAACATTGCTTCCTGAGGATAAATTCCTGACATGCTGTCAATTTCACTAAGTCTGAAACCTGTAATCTTTTGCACTTTTGCCATGCTTGTTTGAACCTGTTAATTAGTGAATTAGCCGTAGCTCAGTGTTCATCTTTTGTCAAGCATCATGAGTGGATCCCTGCCATGTATTTTGTTGTCATGTTTGAGTGCAGTAGCTTATTTATCTTGATGCATTTAGATGGTCTTATGCTGATTATCGCAGACCGGTGCCATATTTGTTTTGCTTGCCATTTTCAAACCGTGCATCCGATTCCGGTGATCTTTATATCGATTTCGACCGAAATCAACTCCTATTTTCAGTGGAACTCTTGGATTTCCAAGTTGAGGCCAGGTTCAATCATTCCTTTCCAAATCATGCATATGCATCACATATAGCATCCCGCATATCATACCATGTTTGCATCATGTTGCTTGAGCATTGCACGTGGTTGATTGTGTTCCCTTTTTGCTTGTTGTTCTTGTTTGGGTAGAGCCAGGAGACGAGTACGTGAATGAGGAGCCCGTTGAGTACGCTTACGAGGATCAAGGTAACTCTGAGAACTTTGGAGGCAAGATGACCATACCCTCGAAATCACTTCTATCTTTGCTTGCTAGATGCTCGCTCTTTTGCTATGCCTATGCTACGATACCTACCACTTGCTTATCATGCCTCCCATATTTGCCATGTCAAACCTCTAACCCACCATGTCCTAGCAAATCGTTGTTTGGCTATGTTACCGCTTTGCTCAGCCCCATTTATAGCGTTGCTAGTTGCAGGTGAAGATTGGAGATCGTTCCTTGTTGGAACTTGTTTATTGTTGGGATATCACAATATTATCTTGTTTATCTTAATGCACCTATATACTTGGTAAAGGGTGGAAGGCTCGGCCTTATGCCTAGTGTTTTGTTCCACTCTTGTCGCCCTAGTTTCCGTCATATCGGTGTTATGTTCCCGGATTTTGAGTTCCTTACACGGTTGGGTTATAATGGGAACCCCTTGACAGTTCGCCTTGAATAAAACTCGTCCAGCAATGCCCAACCTTGGTTTTACCATTTGCCACCTAGCCTCTTTTTCCCTTGGGTTTCCGGAGCCCAAGGGTCATCTTTATTAACCCCCCCCCCCGGGCCAGTGCTCCTCTGAGTGTTGGTCCACCTTGTCAGCCACCGGTGGCCACCAGGGGCAACTCTGGGTTGGCCTACCGGAAGTTTGGACAATCTGAGTGTGCCCTGAGAACGAGATATGTGCAGCTCCTATCGGGATTTGTCGGCACATTCGGGCGGTGTTGCTGGGCTTGTTTTACCATTGTCGAGGATGTCTTGTAACCGGGATGCCGAGCCTGATCGGATTGTCTTGGGAGAAGGCATATCCTTCGTTGACCGTGAGAGCTTGTGATGGGCTAAGTTGGGACTCCCTTGCAGGAATTTGAACTTTCGAAAGCCGTGCCCGCGGTTATGGGCAGGTGGGAATTTGTTAATGTCCGGTTGTAGATAACATGAAACTTAACTTAATTAAAATGCACCAACCGCGTGTGTAACCGTGATGGTCTCTTCTCGGCGGAGTCCGGGAAGTGAACACGGTGTTGGAGTAATGCTTGACGTAGGTTGTTCTAGGATCACTTCTTGATCATAGTTGTTCGACCGTGCTTTTGCCTTCTCTTCTCGCTCTCTTTTGCGTATGTTTTAGCCACCATATATGCTAGTCGCTTGCTGCAGCTCCACCATCATACCTTTGCCTTGCCTATAAGCTTAAATAGTCTTGATCGCGAGGGTGTGAGATTGTTGAGTACCCGTGACTCACAGTTTACTTCCAAAACCAGATGCAGGGACCGATGATACTGAAGGAAATATGCCCTAGAGGCAATAATAAAGTTATTATTTATTTCCTTATATCATGATAAATGTTTATTATTCATGCTAGAATTGTATTAACCGGAAACATAATACTTGTCTGAATACATAGACAAACAAAGTGTCACTAGTATGCCTCTACTTGACTAGCTCGTTAATCGAAGATGGTTATGTTTCCTAACCATAAACAAAAGAGTTGTTATTTGATTAACGGGATCACATCATTAGGAGAATGATGTGATTGACATGACCCATTCCATTAGCTTAGCACCCGATCGTTTAGTATGTTGCTATTGCTTTCTTCATGACTTATACATGTTCCTATGACTATGAGATTATGCAACTCCCGGTTGCCGGAGGAACACTTTGTGTGCTACCAAACGTCACAACGTAACTGGGTGATTATAAAGGAGCTCTACAGGTGTCTCCAAAGGTACATGTTGGGTTGGCATATTTCGAGATTAGGATTTGTCACTTCGATTGTCGGAGAGGTATCTCTGGGCCCTCTCGGTAATGCACATCACATAAGCCTTGCAAGCATTGCAACTAATGAGTTAGTTGTGAGATGATGTATTATGGAACGAGTAAAGAGACTTGCCGGTAACGAGATTGAACTAGGTATTAAGATACCGACGTTCGAATCTCGGGCAAGTAACATACCGATGACAAAGGGAACAACGTATGTTGTTATGCGGTCTGACCGATAAAGATCTTCATAGAATATGTGGGAGCCAATATGAGCATCCAGGTTCCGCTATTGGTTATTGACCGGAGACGTGTCTCGGTCATGTCTACATTGTTCTCGAACCCGTAGGGTCCGCACGCTTAAGGTTTCGATGACAGTTATATTATGAGTTTATGAGTTTTGATGTACCGAAGTTAGTTCGGAGTCCCGGATGTGATCACGGACATGACGAGGAGTCTCGAAATGGTCGAGACATAAAGATTGATATATTGGACGGCTATATTCGGACACCGGAAGTGTTCCGGGTGATTTCGGAGAAAACCGGAGAGCCGGAGGGTTACCGGAACCCCCCCGGGAGAAGTAATGAGCCATATGGGCCTTAGTGGAGAGAGAGAGAGGGGCAGCCAGAGGTGGGCTGCGCGCCTCCTCCCCCCTGGTCCGAATTGGACTAGGAGAGGGGGGCGGCGCCCCCCCTTTCCCTCTCCCTCCCCACTTCTTTCCCCCTCCTAGTAGGAGTCCTACTCCTACTAGGAGGTGGACTCCTCCTGGCGCGCCTATAGGGGCCGGCCGGCCTCCTCCCCTTGCTCCTAGACACACAAGGAGGGCAAGGGGGCACCCCTAGACACACAAGTTGATCCACGTGATCATATTCTTAGCCGTGTGCGGTGCCCCCTTCCACCATAATCCTCGATAATATTGTAGCGGTGCTTAGGCGAAGCCCTGCGACGGTAGAACATCAAGATCATCACCACGCCATCGTGCTGACAGAACTCTTCCCCGACACTTTGCTGGATCGGAGTCCGGGGATCGTCATCGAGCTGAACGTGTGCTAAAACTCGGAGGTGTCGTAGTTTCGGTGCTTGATCGGTCGGGCCGTGAAGACGTACGACTACATCAACCGCGTTGTGCTAACACTTCCGCTGTCGGTCTACAAGGGTACATAGATCACACTCTCCCCTCTCGTTGCTATGCATCACCATGATCTTGCGTGTGCGTAGGAATTTTTTTGAAATTACTACGTTCCCCAATAGTGGCATCCGAGCCTAGGTTTTATATGTTGATGTTATATGCACGAGTAGAACACAAGTGAGTTGTGGGCGATATAAGTCATACTGCTTACCAGCATGTCATACTTTGGTTCGGCGGTATTGTTGGACGAAGCGGCCCGGACCATCATTACGCGTACGCTTACGCGAGACCGGTTCTCCCGACGTGCTTTGCACATAGGTGGCTTGCGGGTGACAGTTTCTCCAACTTTAGTTGAACCGAGTGTGGCTACGCCCGGTCCTTGTGAAGGTTAAAACAGCACCAACTTGACAAACTATCGTTGTGGTTTTGATGCGTAGGTAAGATTGGTTCTTGCTTAAGCCCGTAGCAGCCACGTAAAAGTTGCAACAACAAAGTAGAGGACGTCTAACTTGTTTTTGCAGGGCATGTTGTGATGTGATATGGTCAAGACATGATGCTGAATTTTATTGTATGAGATGATCATGTTTTGTAACCGAGTTATCGGCAACTGGCAGGAGCCATATGGTTGTCGCTTTATTGTATGCAATGCAATCGCGCTGTAATGCTTTACTTTATCACTAAGCGGTAGCAATAGTCGTGGAAGCATAAGACTGGCGAGACGACAACGATGCTACGATGGAGATCAAGGTGTCGCGCCGGTGACGATGGTGATCACGACGGTGCTTCGAAGATGGAGATCACAAGCACAAGATGATGATGGCCATATCATATCACTTATATTGATTGCATGTGATGTTTATCTTTTATGCATCTTATCTTGCTTTGATTGACGGTAGCATTATAAGATGATCTCTCACTAATTATCAAGAAGTGTTCTCCCTGAGTATGCACTGTTGCGAAAGTTCTTCGTGCTGAGACACCACGTGATGATCGGGTGTGATAGGCTCTACGTTCAAATACAACGGGTGCAAACCAGTTGCACACGCAGAATACTCAAGTTATACTTGACGAGCCAAGCATATACAGATATGGCCTCAGAACACGGAGACCGAAAGGTCGAGCGTGAATCATATAGCAGATATGATCAACATAGCGATGTTCACCAATGAAACTACTCCATCTCACGTGATGATCGGACATGGTTTAGTTGATTTGGATCATGTAATCACTTAGAGGATTAGAGGGATGTCTATCTAAGTGGGAGTTCTTAAGTAATATGATTAATTGAACTTAAAGTTATCATGAACTTAGTCCTGGTAGTATTTTGCAAATTATGTTGTAGATCAATAGCTCGCGTTGTTGCTTCCCTGTGTTTATTTTGATATGTTCCTAGAGAAAATTGTGTTGAAAGATGTTAGTAGCAATGATGCGGATTGGATCCGTGATCTGAGGTTTATCCTCATTGCTGCACAGAAGAATTATGTCCTTGATGCACCGCTAGGTGACGGACCTATTGCAGGAGCAGATGCAGACGTTATGAACGTTTGGCTAGCTCAATATGATGACTACTTGATAGTTTAGTGCACCATGCTTAATGGCTTAGAATCGGGACTTCAAAGACGTTTTGAACATCATGGAGCATATGAGATGTTCCAGGAGTTGAAGTTAATATTTCAAGCAAATACCCGAGTTGAGAGATATGAAGTCTCCAACAAGTTCTATAGCTAAAAGATGGAGGAGAATCGCTCAACTAGTGAGCATGTGCTCAGATTGTCTGAGTACTACAATCGCTTGAATCAAGTGGGAGTTAATCTTCCAGATAAGATAGTGATTGACAGAATTCTCTAGTCACCATCACTAAGTTAGTAGAACTTCGTGATGAACTATGATATGCAAGGGATAACGGAAACGATTCCCAAGCTCTTCGTAATGCGGAAATTGACGAAGGTAGAAATCGAGAAAAACATCAAGTGTTGATGGTAGACAAGACCACTAGTTTCAAGAAAAGGGCAGAGGGAAGAAGGGGAACTTCAAGAAGAACAGCAAGCAAGTTGCTGCTCAAGTGAAGAAGCCCAAGCCTGGTCCTAAGCCTGAGACTAAGTGTTTCTACTGCAAAGGGACTGGTCACTGGAAGCGGAACTACCCCAAGTGATTGGCAGATAAGAAGGATGGCAAAGTGAACATAAGTATATTTGATATACATGTTATTGATGTGTACTTTAATAGTGTTTATAGCAACCCCTCAGTATTTGATACTAGTTCAGTTGCTAAGATTAGTAACTCGAAACGGGAGTTGCAGAATAAACAGAGACTAGTTAAGGGTGAAGTGACGATGTGTGTTGGAAGTGGTTCCAAGATTGATATGATCATCATCGCACACTCCCTATACTTTCGGGATTAGTGTTGAACCTGAATAAGTGTTATTTGGTGTTTGCGTTGAGCATGAATATGATTTGATCATGTTTATTGTAATACGGTTATTCATTTAAGTAAGAGAATAAATTGTTGTTCTGTTTACATGAATAAAACCTTATATGGTTACACACCCAATGAAAATAGTTCGTTGGATCTCGATCGTAGTGATACACATAATCATAATATTGAAACCAAAAGATGCAAAGTTAATAATGATAGTGCAACTTATTTGTGGCACTGCCGTTTAGGTCATATTGGTGTAAAGCGCATGAAGAAACTCCATGCTAATGGGTTTTTGGAATCACTTGATTATGAATCAGTTGATGCTTGTGAACCATGCCTCATGGGCAAGATGACTAAAACGCCGTTCTCCGGAACTATGGAGCGAGCAACTGACTTATTGGAAATAATACATACTGATGTATGAGATCCGATGAGTGTTAAGGCTCGCGGCGGGTATCATTATTTTCTGACCTTCACAGATGATTTGAGCAGATATGGGTATATCTACTTAATGAAACACAAGTCTGAAATATTTGAAAAGTTCAAAGAATTTCAGAGTGAAGTGGAGAATCATCGTAACAAGAAAATAAAAGTTTCTACGATATGATCGCAGAGGTAAAATATTTGAGTTACGAGTTTGGCCTTCAGTTAAAACAATGTGAAATAGTTTTACTACTCACGCCACCTGGAACACCACAGCATAATGGTGTGTCCGAACATTATAACCGTACTTTATTAGATATGGTGCGATCTATGATGTCTCTTATCGATCTACCACTATCGTTTTGGGGTTATGCATTAAAGACAGCTGCATTCACGTTTAAAAGGGCACCATCTAAGTCCGTTGAGACGACACAATCTGAACTGTGGTTTGGCAAGAAACCAAAGTTGTCGTTTCTTAAAGTTTGGGATTGTGATGCTTATATGAAAAAGTTTCATCCTGATAAGCTCAAACCCAAATCGGAGAAATATGTCTTCATAGGATACCCAAAGGAGACTGTTGGGTACACCTTCTATCACAAATCCGAAGGCAAGACTTTTGTTGCTAAATTCGGAGTTTTTCTAGAGAAGGAGTTTCTCTCGAAAGAAGTGAGTGGGAGGAAAGTAGAACTTGATAAGGTAATTGTACCTTCTCCCTTATTGGAAAGTAGTTCATCACAGAAATCTGTTCTTGTGACTACTACACCAATTAGTGAGGAAGCTAATGATGATGATCATGTAACTTCAGATCAAGTTACTACCGAATCTCGTAGGTAAACCAGAGTGAGATCTGCACCAGAGTGGTACGGTAATCCTGTTCTGGAAGTCATGTTACTAGACCATGACAAACTTGCAAACTATGAAGAAGCGATGGTGAGCCCAGATTCCGCGAAATGGTTTGAGGCCATGAAATCTGAGATATGATCCATGTATGAGAACAAAGTATGGACTTTGATGGATTTGCCCGATGATCGGCAAGCCATAGAAAATAAATGGATCTTCAAGAGGAAGACGGACGCTGATAGTAGTGTTACTATCTACAAAGCTAGAATTGTCGCAAAAGGTTTTCGACAAGTTCAAGGTGTTGACTACGATGAGATTTTCTCACTCGTATATATGCTTAAGTCTGTATGAATCATGTTAGCAATTGCCGCATTTTATGAAATCTGGCAAATGGATAAACAAAACTGCATTCCTTAATGGATTTCTTAAAGAAGAGTTGTATATGATGCAACCAAAAGGTTTTGTCAATCCTAAAGGTGTTAACAAAATATGCAAGCTCCAACGATCCATCTATGGACTGGTGCAAGCATCTCGGAGTTGGAATATACGCTTTGATAAGTTGATCAAAGCATATAGTTTTATACAGACTTACAGTGAAGCCTGTATTTACAAGAAAGTGAGTGGGAGCACTACAACATTTCTGATAAGTATATGTGAACAACATATTGTTGATCGGAAATAATGTATAATTTTCTGGAAAGCATAAAGGAATATTTGAAAGGAGTTTTTCAAAGAAAGACCTCGGTAAAGCTGCTTACATATTGAGCATCAAGATCTATAGAGATAGATCAAGACGCTTGATAAGTTTTTTCAATGAGTACATACCTTGACAAGATTTTGAAGTAGTTCAAAATGGAACAGTCAAAGAAAGAGTTCTTGCTTGTGTTGCAAGGTGTGGAATTGAGTAAGACTCAAAGCCCGACCACGGCAGAAGATAGAAATAGAATGAAAGTCATTCCCTATGCCTCAGCCATAGGTTTTATAAAGTATGCCATGTTGTGTACCAGATCTATTGTATACCCTACACTGTGTTAAGCAAGGGAGTACAATAGTGATCTAAGAGTAGATCACTGGACAGCGGTCAAAATTATCCTTAGTGGAATAAGGAAATATTTCTCAATTATGGAGGTGACAAAAAGGTTCGTCGTAAAAAGTTACGTCGATGCAAGTTTTGACACAGATCTGGATGACTCTAAGTCTCGATCTAGATACATATTGAAAGTGGGAGCAATAAGCTAGAGTAGCTCCGTGCAGAGCATTGTTGACATAGAAATTCGCAAAATACTTACGGATCTGAATGTGACAGACCCGTTGACTAAAATTATCTCACAAGCAAAACATGATCACACCTTAGTACTCTTTGGGTGTTAATCACATAGCGATGTGAACTAGATTACTGACTCTAGTAAACCCTTTGGGTGTTGATCACATATCGATGTGAACTATGGGTGTTAATCACATGGTGATGTGAACTATTGCTGTTAAATCACATGGCGATGTGAACTAGATTATTGACTCTAGTGCAAGTGGGAGACTGAAGGAAATATGCCCTATAGGCAATAATAAAGTTATTATTTATTTCCTTATATCATGATAAATGTTTATTATTCATGCTAGAATTGTATTAACCGGAAACATAATACTTGTGTGAATACATAGACAAACAAAGTGTCACTAGTATGCCTCTACTTGACTAGCTCGTTAATCGAAGATGGTTATGTTTCCTAACCATAAACAAAAGAGTTGTTATTTGATTGACGGGATCACATCATTAGGAGAATGATGTGATTGACATGACCCATTCCATTAGCTTAGCACCCGATCGTTTAGTATGTTGCTATTGCTTTCTTCATGACTTATACATGTTCCTATGACTATGAGATTATGCAACTCCCGTTTGCCGGAGGAACACTTTGTGTGCTACCAAATGTCACAACGTAACTGGGTGATTATAAAGGAGCTCTACAGGTGTCTCCAAAGGTACATGTTGGGTTGGCGTATTTCGAGATTAGGATTTGTCACTCCGATTGTCGGAGAGGTATCTCTGGGCCCTCTCGGTAATGCACATCACATAAGCCTTGCAAGCATTGCAACTAATGAGTTAGTTGTGAGATGATGTATTACGGAACGAGTAAAGAGACTTGCCGGTAACGAGATTGAACTAGGTATTAAGATACCGACGATCGAATCTTGGGCAAGTAACATACCGATGACAAAGGGAACAACGTATGTTGTTATGCGGTCTGACCGATAAAGATCTTCGTAGAATATGTGGGAGCCAATATGAGCATCCAGGTTCCGCTATTGTTTATTGACCGGAGACGTGTCTCAGTCATGTCTACATTGTTCTCAAACCCGCAGGGTCCGCACGCTTAAGGTTTCGATGACAGTTATATTATGAGTTTATGAGTTTTGATGTACCGAAGTTAGTTCGGAGTCCCGGATGTGATCACGGACATGACGAGGAGTCTCGAAATGGTCGAGACATAAAGATTGATATATTGGACGGCTATATTCGGACACCGGAAGTGTTCCGGGTGATTTCGGAGAAAACCGGAGAGCCGGAGGGTTACCGGAACCCCCTCGGGAG